>NW_025943399.1:0-823 GCF_000764305.2 Hyalella azteca | reverse complement strand
AGTCGACTGGGCTTGTGTTCAAAGTTTGCAGCAATGCCTTCCATGATCACTTATTTGTACAGCCGCCAAGTTCCGGACGCTTCTCAAGAAACCTCGCACTTTTATTTCTTCCGCTTGTGCATGCTTCTCTGCCTCGGCCGCCTTCTCCAACATCAATAATGTCTAACTTAGGTGTGCGGATTTTTTCCATGACACTTGAAGCAACGAAATATCCAGGAAATGTTGGCGCAACTTGTCGACAGGAACTCGCAAACAATGCCATTTTGTTGAGGATGCAATTAATTTTCTGGCCAAACATATTCAAAGGCTCTCTTGTCTTTGAAGCGAGACAAATTGCCGCTGTTTTCTTTGATAAGTCCTATTATTGTGCTCGGTGCTCTCATGGGTGAATCTCGCGCCTGCCAACCTCGATGAATATGTGAGACCTCCACTGAGACGCAGTCACGTTTTGTTACAGACAGAAAACTAAATCTGGTCTTTGCTTCACAAGTCATCGTATTGTTTTTCCGTCCTTTATTGCAAACTGTCCTTCCACAAGATATTCCTCTAATCTATCAGTTGATGTATTGCATGATACATGCGGTGACACATCATAATAAATATATATACCATTCATCTATAGACCAGTTTGTTAAGTCTTCTATTAAAATATCTTCATAAATTGTAGCTCAAGCGGGGTTTCCAGTACGAAGATATAAGCTTGTAGTTAAAATTGTTTTTTTATCTCTGTGAAAAAACTGAAGACAAGTAATAATTAAAGTAATATTTCCATGTGGTAACATCGTTTTATCCCTATGAACAAACTGAAGACAAGTAATAATTA
>NW_025943398.1:0-73204 GCF_000764305.2 Hyalella azteca | reverse complement strand
ATTTCAACAACGTGGTCATGATCCACAAGACCGTCTGGGGATGCACCTAAATAAGGAAAATCTTTGTCTACGAAAAAACCGCATCTTTTCACTGAGATGTCCATTTTATTTTGTAATCCTTCTAACGCTGAAGTTTCCGTCTCCCGCCCCCACACTATGGCATGAATCGTGTCACTAAAGCCATTCATTATTCTGTGGGCGACCAACTGCTTGCTTGTTGTTTTGTGCAGCCTGTCTACCTCCATGCGAGGTGGGGTAGAGGATGTCTTCCCCTCTACCCTCTATGGGGGTAGACAAGGGTAGCCACTTCAGGCCAAAGATTTATGAGCGTACGACACTTTCAACGTGCTCAGCGCTAGCATCCAATGAAAATGTGAAAAGTCCTGTTTAGCAGTGATTAAAACATTTTTTGGTTGTGAATATTTACAAAATGGATGTTGATTCTGACATGTATTTAGTAACATCAGATAGAGAATAAATAGTACTACACGTTAACGTCTCAAAAATTTCTATAAGACGCCGGTTTAATTAACATCGAGGTACAAAATTATCATCTATCATAACTGGTGTTATACAAAGCTTACATATTTTTTGTTCCTTTACACGGATTGTAAATATAAATACCTAGATAAGTATGGAAAATTTCAGATCGTCATCTCATTTACGAGTGGAGTAAAGTTCACCCTAATTAGTGAAGAACTGCTTAGGAACCTGTCCGGGACCTCGCGGCTCTCAAGCACCACCTTAAGTTCTCCATTCAAATCTGAATTCAACGACCGAGCTAGCTAGTAGTCATTGAGTTTCAATGCACAATAGGAGAGGAAAAATATTACTGTCTGAAAATAAATTTGAAAATACTTATAAATAAGAACAATAATTCCAGTAGCCTTGGTTCCAGTACCATTTGTTTGGTGTAAATAATTACTAAATTTTCAATTATCATAATTCATGAAACGTACCTAACATTATCTCCTCGTCATAATAAAATATTACACAATTAATTACATATTCGAGACGTCATTGATGAGAGGAGCGGAATTCATCACCGTTCAAGCAATTGGTACATTTTAAGTTAACCGACAAGCGTCTCATATCGGTGCAGTTCGTTACTAAAGTCAACCTATTCAATTCTAGAATAGTATTAAATCATGAAACCTATGAAATAAATAAGCTGTAATTACCAAAATTAAGTGAATTACTTTAATTGATACTACTTTAATTTCTATAAGGTTTTTATGATTCACTGGGATGCATACACTTAAGACTTAAGAATTTTAATTTAACATAAATAAATTTTTTACAATGTTTGGCTATGAAAATTAATCAAAAGCAATACTTTTAGGATCTAGTTTAAATATTTATCATCATAAATAGCTCAGATTTATTCCAAATGAATCATGTCAATAATTTTACACGCACAGAATTAAAAAAATACATTTATTGTACAAACTGCACGCAAAAGAGCATCGTCGTCAGTTCTATTTAACTCGTTCTTTGTCGTCGAACAAATATGATGTATAAACTGGAGTATTATAACGGTCTCACGCCACACTTAGAAAAGTGAACAAGACTAATTAAATTTCAATGCAATTTTTATCCATCTCATATCCCCGTGCCATTCCACGCGTCATCATAATCCACTTCATCCGGATAAAATGGCGTATCAATGCGGCAATTTGGATGTGCGTCTCTATTAGGACAATAGATCCATTTAATTTTGTGAGAGCAGAAATAGTGTTGCCATCAGACATATATGATTGAACATGACGAGCGTCGCCAGCCTCGCATGCGTGGGCAAATTAGACATTCCAACTGAATATTTCATCGACATTGATATTATTTTCGTTACACTCTGGGGTTTTAAATTGAACCTCCAAATACTTTAGCACTGGAATGAAAGTTCATGATTGAGAAAAGTGTACGAGGGCAAACGAGAACTCAATCAAGAGCAGTCAGGTACACGTTGTATTAAAATGCTCTATTTCTTTTTACTTTTCTAGTATTTTTCTGAACAGGAAGTAATACATGTACAATGATCGATATTGCAACAAATATTTCCAAGGCAGATCGATAATTAGCGTATCCTTGATCAGTAAGAACTGCTATTGGCAATAAAACAACCACATTTGCTTCAGCAGGGCGAAGTTTTCGATAAACCTCAACAACACTAAATCATGGCTAAAGCATGGCTAAAGTATCTCTAAAGCATGGCTAAAGTATAACCAGAAAATGGCTAAAGTATCACTAAAGCATGGCTAAAGTATCACTAAAGTTTCACTAAAGCATTACTAAAGTATGACTAAAGCATGGCTAAAGTATCCCTAGAGCATGGCTGAAGTATCACTAAAGCATGACTGAAGCTTGGCTAAAGCATGGCTAAAGTATGACTAAAGTATTGCTAAAGTATCACGAAAGCATGGATAAAGCACCACTAAAACATGGCTAAGCCATGGCTAAATTATTCCCTGACCGCTTGCGTGCAGGAGTTTCGTGCCAGCTCATAGACACCGTGTCGACCGTCGTCGACTCGGCAGATTGGGGCTCATACGTCATCACTCAACAGCCTGACCTCAATGTATTGGTGAGAATCAACACTCTAATGCTCTCTTTGGATTTTTGTCCAAATAAATACAACAATATATATGTAAAAGATCATTTGATATTTTTTTAATTCTGATATAATGTCTCCAACACGCAGAAACCTATAATGGCATTATGGATTCGCCGTCGCCCATGAAACCCAGTCACTAATTACCTGGTCAGGTACTTTCAAAACATCGCTAAGTGCTCGTAGCGGCTTAAGTGCAGCGTAAGTCCGCTAAGTGCTCGTTACTTCAAATAATGGTACCTTCAAAACATTTTGCGGTACGTACGAGCACGTAACTTTGTGCCGATTCAAAGGTCGCGTAAGTGGAGTGACGATCAACTTTTGAGTGAGTAAAGCGATTTTTAATCATTTAGTTACTAGTGTCTAGTCTCTAATAGTGTCTGGACTAGTGTTTCATACTAGTGTTAGACTTTAGTATCATTTTAAGGTAAATCCTCTAATTTTTATTCAGAAAAATATCCTTATTCGATATTAGGAAATTTTATTAGTCACGCATTAAATAAACTTTTTCTTAGTATATGTCTACAGAAAACGAATCTGACGGGTGAAGCTAAAAAATGAATTTACAAAAATTCTATTCTCGTTGTTCATTATAAGCGATCTTCAGCACAAAACAAATACATTGACTCGGAAATTCACGTATTTCCAACAGGACTAACAGTGTACTATAACAGAAGACCAGCCGTAATCGGAGGCTGGGTCGCGTGGTGCTCATGAAAGTCAACGTTCCCGGGGCGGCTAGTTAAGACTGCTCTGGTTTTTCCTTGCAATTTATTCTGAACATATCAACGCCAATACTAGTCCTGAGTATCCCATGGTAAGGGGGCGTAATGTTCTTGTAAATAGTAGATTAGTCATTTCTCGTTTAGGTTTTTAATCACAATTGACGTGACCTCGCGTAGGAATCTGTTGTACCTTGTCATTCATTTGTACGATTCCACCACAGAGGTACGTAGTTCTTTTAGTCGTGTTTATTTTCAGTGTTGACAGTGCAATGGTATTCAGGTGAAATTTTTGTTGACGTTTTAGTGAGTATTTGAAGTTATATTTATTCCTGTGTCTTGTGTCATCATATCTTCCGTGCTATATTTCTGCGTGTATTAGTTTATTTATTTTATTCGTTTAATTTTGTGTTTTCGTTTTGTATGTGCAATAGGCTACGAAATAAGTCTTGATTAGATCATTATTGAAAATAGCTAGTCGGCCTAAAGAAAGCGCACTGTCTTTGTTTGTTTATATTTTCTTTATATTTATTAATTGGTTGCTTCAATTATTAATTTTTGCTCATTTCTTCAGTTTTATTCATCCTTCTTAATGGTGAAAATTATTACAACACAATACGTGAATACCTGGGGCTACTGATTTGCTTATCTAGTGGGTCCCGACACCATTGTTCCGCTCATGAGTGCTGGTTAAAGCCAAGTCCCAACTGGAACACGTACATGGGCGTCCACATCTTCTCTTCAATTCAGCTAAAACCTATCATTGCCATCTAAGTCTTCACTTCCGATACCCCTTTTTCTCAGTAAATGTATTAAAAGTGCGGGAAGGAGAAGATGAGCATCGATGAATCAAGATGGTGTTTTGTAGTCCTTCGAATGAAGCTTTAAAATTGTTTTTGGCTTATTTCCATTACTAAGTTTATGAATTTATAATAACATTAGTTAATAAATTTATGCTTCTAATTTGACCATTCAAATATTAAGATATCTGATTAGAATAAAGTTCAGTTTTCGGTTGACTTCGGTTGACCATACGGAAGTTTCATTGCGTTGGTCTATTTAATCTTTGACCTATTTTTTATTTTATTTTTTTGGTAGATCAGCCACTGGGTAGAACCCGGTAGATCGTCATCGATAATGAAAATGCGAAAAGTTGTTACTTAAACTTGTGTGCACAGTTTAGTCGGTGATAGTGCATATACTCGATGTTCAATGTAACTTAATGTGTACAGGGTTTCGTTCGTGATAATCATCGCGATTAGGGTCTTGAGATAAGAGTCATGAGGAAAGGGTCATGAAAAAATGGTAATGAGATAAATAAATATAAAAACATTTTTAAAAACCACGTTTTTCTGGTGTTTACAAAACTAAAAACAATGAAACGAAACAAAAAAAAAAAAAACTTTTAAAAACCACGTTTTCTTAACGGACAAAAAAGAATAACATTAACTCTTACATAACATTAAAGTTATGTAAAATGTTATGTAATAATATGAATGAGTAAATGTTTTTCTTTTTTGTCCGTTAGGAAAACGTGCTTTTTAAGTTTTTTTATTTGTTTTATTTCATTGTTTTTAGTTTTGTAAACACCAGAAAAACGTGGTTTTTAAAAATGGTTTTATATTTATTTATTTTCTACTTTTTAGTTTAGCAATTTTAGCAATTGTAAAATTTAGCGACAAAAAAACTCGATTCTCAACCGTGAATTTTTAGGTTTTTTAATTTAAAAGAAAAAAAAATAGATTTTTTAATTATTACTTCTGATGATCAAATCTTGAATTGTTAGGCAGCATGAGCATGCATGCAAAATTTCAGTTTCTAGGACCTTCAGAAGTGCTCTAAATTAAGGTTTGAATTTTTGATGACAGACAGACAGAGACGAAGCGAAACTAAGAAAAACGTGGTAAAAAAGGGTCAAGGTGGGATGGACATGGGTTAAAAAGTGAAAGGTTGCCGCTATGCCGGAGCTTCGGTGAAGGGGGACCGTCTTAGTGTTTTCCCACCAGAGTGACGCCCAGTGAAGTCTTCTCGAGACACACGTCTTATAGGGCACTACCGTGACCTCACAATGAGAGAAAGATAAAACTTATGTCTCAAAAGTTTCGATATTATCTCATCTGATAGTATCACTGACAAAACTATGCGTATAAGTAATTTTGAACAATGTTTACTGCCTTATCATTTATTTGCAGATGGATCCGTGTGCCAGCAGCCCATGTCCGGCCGCCAAAGTTTGCGTGAGCTACTCGATCCCAGCCATGACACCGTACCACCCTGAGTGGGCCCTCAACTTCTCGCTGCCTGGCTACCTCTGCACCGGTGCTACAGATTTGCTTGCCCAGCGCGATCAAGGCTAAAGTGAGTTCGTTCCATAGCTGTGTTATGTGAAATAAGCATGACTTTTTACACACTTTACATCTTGACAAGACACCAGAGCGAAATTACAATTCGTGTCTAACTTTTTATAAGAGAATTGATCAGCTTCCGACTTCATATAACGTACGGATGATGCGTCTTCAAAGTAATTGCCTATATACGTTGAGAGCGGCACGACCCACCAGCGTTCCCAGATGGCTTAAGAACAGCTAAGTCCACGGATAAAAAGGTTATAATTCAAAATATACTAGTAAATTTTGCGAGCGCAGCCGTGCACCACCAATTTTGCGCACCAATGAGCCCTGAATCGAACGCCTTGTTTCTCTCCGGACACCCACCAATCAGCCGTGAACCACTCGGCTTTGTCCTCCTCCGGCCTTGCATAAAACCTGCCGTGCACCACCACGCCGCGGATCGAACATGACTTCCGGGCATCGTTAAATTACGTAATTTTACGTTCACCGCATCTGAGGTTGGGTTTCAGATAGCATAGTTCTGTTTCAAAATTTATCGTTTTTCGACGAGTGGCCGTTCGATCGAGGGCTGGTTCGACGCACGGCCTAAATATGATTGTCCAGAAGTGTTGATGGCTACGTTCCGGAAGGCAGGAATCATGATGGTCCATTGCATCCAGGGCAGTGGTGGTCTTCGGCAGGCAACCCGTAAATTTGTAGGTACCGGTGCAAAAATTAAATTTTCCTATTTTCCGTACATTTTAAAATTTAATGAGGTAGTACTGTTATCATACATTTTTGTCCACAAACGTAATGGGGAAAAACTAAATTGCGGAATTTGTCGGGAAAAAATTACCCTGCAACCCACCGGTGGGTCGTGCCGCACTCAACGAGTTGAAGCTTCTTCCTACTCACCAATAGAATACTTTCTGTTAGCTTGAGGAACCAAACTTAAACGTTATTCTATCGACAGCGCAAAATTGAGTCAGTGGGACGATTTTCTACTTACGGTTCTCCAAATCATAGGTTCTGCAAATCGCCACCAAGTCCTTCGTTTGTTGATGCAGTGTTGTACCAAACTGGAAGACAACAAACCACATTAGGTGCTCGTGGCAAGAGTTGTTGCGTCAATGTCCGCAAAAATACGAATGAGGATCTTCGAAATTTCCGTCAATATTTTTTGTAATGTATGACCATAAGATTTTTATAAATGTGTGACCATCCTATATCATTCACATGTATTGGAAAATAGTGCGGTTAGAATTTTTTTACTTCCACATCATTCACAAGTTTATGTAAAAATGCTAAACGAGTCTGAAAATAAGATAAATGCTAGAATTTACAATGAATTAGAATTCCACCTGAATCAATGGGGCCTCATCACGGCTCTAGATCCAGACGTATTGGAGAAAAACTAAATAGTTGAGTAAATCATTGCCAACCACTACATTAGTGGCTCTAAAAATCTTTGAAGCAAATGCGGAGCCTTCAGAATTCTGTCGTGATCTACGTTCATTTGCATCGCTTGCTACATCGCTGGTTGGCAAGATCGTTGTTCTGCTTCGTGGTTGGTTATAGTGCCCCAACCAACACACATTTCAGATACAGCGAAGAAATTAACCACACGCTTCCTTAACAGTTAACCCTTTAACGACCACATTTTTTTAATGGCACCACAAATTCCCAACAAGATCAGCAGCGCTGTACTGCTGCTTAGATGGCGGCCGAGAGCAGAGTTGCATCACCAAAACAAAGCTGGGACGCGTACCGAACACGTTCAAAACAACTAGCGCCAATTCAATTAATACAGTTAAAGATGCGTCAAACAAAATGCGATTGCAAAATGATCTTGATAGTTTAATTGACTATGCTGATACGTGGAGGGTGAGTTTGAATGCTGTCTAGTGTATTGTACTTCCCCTCGAAAAGAAAGATGAAATGAACAGCAAGATTACAGTATGAGAAGACATGGCTGTAACGAGAGTGATGATTGCGGGGTCAACAATGAAAATAGATTTATTAGTTTACGTCGACAGGGAATTGAAATTTTCTAAACATACTGTGACGCAAGTTAATAAATCAAATAAACATCTCGGACTGATCAGACTCTTACGAGTTCTTAGATGCAGCAGAAGCAATGAAGATGTTTTCTGTCGCTGTCGTCGGTCCGAACCTAGAGTTTGCGGTTTGGTCACCGAAATTTTGTAAAAGTGCAAAGATTTAGAGTTCAATTACGTGCATTAGGGATTATTCCAAGCTTAAAAGGCAAGTCTTGTGAAGAAAGATTAGAGATTATGACGCTTCCAAGTCTTTGTTATCGACGTCTGCAGAGCGACCTAATCGAAGCATACAAGTATACTCATGGTTTGTACAAGGTCCCAGAAGGATTACTAGAAAACTAAGTTGCAACTTATCCACGCGACAACATTTCTTCTCGCTTCGAGTCACCGACATGTGGAACAGCCTCCCGTATTACTTCGTTTACGCTCCGAGTATGAACTATATGAACGCGCTCAAGTACAGACTGGATAAAGTTATTGAGAAATGTATGTTCTGGCTCTAAATGCCTAGCACCATACGAACCGGTAGAAGTCTAGTAGCTATTGCAAACTAAAGTCAGTTTGAAAATATCTGGTTAATAGACCAGTTTTTAGATCTTCTGTGAACTAGTCACGAAAAGTACAAGAATCGGCGGCAGGCCACATCAGGCTTACTCTTCAGCGCTGACAATACTATATGATACGATGACAAACAACGGACGGATTGTAGATTAGTAAGGAATCTCCAGCACTTCAGACTTGTGATATTTGCAATTTTTTCCTCCAGTTATATGACGGCGTGAGAAGCCAAACACGCAAAAATCCCATTATCACGAGGAAATTAAAAATGAGCAGCGTTCATTGTTAAGTTTGGAAGCAATTCGTAACATATTTCATATTTGTCAAAGTTTGTGGGCTATTGTGTTCCAAAGCTGGCACTGCTTGATGGCCTCGAAACTAAATTTACAAGGAATGCGGTTTGTTCTCTAATATTTTTTATTAAAATAAAGAAACTAAATCAATAGAAAAATTATAATAGCTGGCCGTACGCAAAAACCGTGTTCCAGAATTCACGTTTTTAACGCGTTTTCCTATCGTGTTCTTGTTCGCAAGGCTGCCAGTTCGTGATGTACTGGGACTCGTGGATTCAAGGCTATGACATTACCTCTACGACCGCGCCCTTCTACGAGGCTTTCGACCTCTGCTCCAACTTCGACTGCACGACGTTATGTACCGTATGGAGTGAGTAAACTTCACGAGTGCGTTCATTGTTGTTGCCAGGCCCCAAATAGTCAGATAAAATTTTTCATGCCCCAACATGCCATTAAGCTGTCTGACTCCTTACTTTCACCACAAGTAAGCATTCAGTTCGAATTTCTACGATATAGCTTTTCATAGAGGAGTAATTCATAGCTTAATAATCACATTTGACACGTACATTATAGTGTAAACACAACCATGTTGAAGAATATTATTGGTAATGAAAAATTCTCAGGAACTAATGCTACTAGTGAGAAGTTAAAATTTATGAACCTACAGGCTTAATTAAAGTGAGCAGCTTAGAGATGCTACTGCTAATCGAAAATAAATACTTTAATAACAATCAAAAATGCTCTATACTATTAATTTTCAATTGATAAATAAAATTGAATTGACAAACATATATTTTTTCATGAAATTATTTTTTCATTTCATTGATGTTGATGCTGCCTTATGTCCAAACAAGTACTTGAGTTACAATTAAATAAGTATTAGACATTTATGGAGTGACCCTGCAAAATATATTATCATAATAATAGTAAAAACACATGGAAGTGATAATATATAGGACCATAAACTGAACATGTATATTAGAGATAATATAATGATGGTTTTATACCCATCGCGACTCACAATGTAACAAATTATTGTTTCGGGCAAAATTTTCAAATATCGTCATAGGCTCAATCCTGATATTTTTAAGATTTTCTGATGATTCTCCAATAATGAATATGATTAGGTAGCGCTTTGAAACTTGAAACATATGTTCTAGAGTTGTTTTAATGATGATTTTGCCCGATTTTAGCTAGATTTAAAAAAAAATTTCATATACATGCTATTTTTCATATTTTTGACAATTTAAAACAACCCTGAATCATGGAAGAATTAACCTAGGGTCTAATTCTTTCCCCAACTGGCTGAAACACTTTTTCTCCCTTAACTCAACACTTCACAACACCAAGTCCATAAATACAGGCTGATTTCATTTACAGACATACACGTGAAGCTTTTAGACAAAATAATCAACAATAGATTATACAAACACCTCACCATTCAAAACAATCACAGTGCGAGACAAAATACTTTTAGGAGACACAGAGGGTCACGTACAGCACTAGGCTACATTCGCGATACCCTCGCCATACTCTCAGCACAAAAACATACTATTGACGTATAGTGGGACGCGAAGTGACCACGGCCTGCGACAAGGTTGAGCGCACCGGATTACAATACAAAATCTTACAAATCAACCTTTACCCGTTCTTTACCAAACACTTCCAGATTATCATGTAGACAAAACAGCATAGGTTATCAAGTTCTTCACTGCAACTCCACACTAGTGTCCCCCAAGGGGTTTTTCTCTTACACACTCTATCCAGCTTCTACGCCCACGACCTCCCACCGCCACTACACGACAAAAGTACATAGCTTTTGCAGAAGACATAACACAAATAATCGCCGGACATAACCAACACAGCCACGCAGCAGCACAAAGACAACAAGCCGTACAATAGATCAACACCTTCGGAAACAAACGGCTTATTAGGACGAACACAAATAAAGTTAAATCATCCTAATCATTAGGAAAAGCACTTCCGATATTTTCATAGACAACACCAATTATCTATACACGAACAAAAGATGATAAAACGTTGCGTGTGGAGTGAATATCTGCGCAGTTTTGAGTCCGTCGGGAAGACGGCAGAGTTGAGGCGATAACTGAGCTAGAGAGCATAAATTTCTTTGAACTGTGCGGACAAGTCGGCGCATATGTATGGTAGCACGGTTTTCCTTTTCATTTCTTTACTCATTTTTGATTCTTCAGGCGACCGTGGCTGACTTTCGGCAAAGATTTTTCAAGTTTCTCATAAAATTTATTTCATTGTATGAAAGTTTCTTTTGCGTTTGGCGTGTCAAATCCAAGGAGTACAGTGACAGGAATAAAGAAAGGGGAGGCCTATGAGAGTTCAGTGGACGAATTCAGGGAAATTCATGCAACTGCAAACAGAAAAATAGTTATAAAAATCAATTCTTTGAGGAGTGGTGGCCGTAATTAAGTGGTGATAGTGCGTTTCTCATACAAGTATTTTCTTTGATGATATGCAGTGTCACTAATTCAAATAAATAAAAATACGTTTCTATGTCCATTCTCAATTAGTTCCGCCAATCAATAGTATCAATAGTACCTAATCCATGACGATATCATGCAAAAGTTAGCTAAATATGCAAATATCTCTGCACCGCGTGGACGCTCTAAAGATTGCAACCTTTTCACTCCGTTTCAAGACTGCGCAGAGCAAAACGCAGCGTCTGGACCGACGTTTAAGCGCACCAAATCGATCTTGACGAACACGTTGCTGCTGTAGGTGTCGCACCCTCGTTTTAAACGCACCCAATCGCTATTGACCATCGAGTGTCTTTAGTTGGCATTCTTATTTTGTGGGTTCCCATTGACCATCAATAGGCTTCTCTTAAATATCATGCCATAATAATTAATAACATGCCAGTAAATTGATAAATAATAACTATTTAAACTATCTTCTATGGAAATTACGATGCCGTTAAAATTTTAACAGTTCTATGCATTTCAACCAATTAAACTGGGTAAACAATAGACAAAAGAACGGGAGTTTTCTGTGCTGTCAAGGGTTTTATTGAGATGTTCCTATTTTCATAGCGATATATTGGTATTTTGTGCTAATCATAGCCAGTCTTTCGTTACATTCGTATGTAAGCCGTAGATTCGACAATCGGCAACAGAAGCATACCTATAGCCGGCTTTAAATATGTTCAGTAAATTATCTTTCTCGCTGAATGTGATTGTACAATATGATCGCCGACTATGATCTTCAGCGCCGACGAAAAGCCTTGGATTTTTATTAGATATAATACTATCTTCATGTGTAACATCACCTTATTATTGCAGAAGAGTGTTGCACTAAACGGAACTTTTATTTATTATCCTTCTATTGCCTCAAACTCATAAATTCCTGTACATCATGTTCATCATACTGACGTTAGAGAGCCAATCGGTTTTCGGCATATACAAAATCGGATAATTATGGTTGATGTGATGGTAGTGGCTAGGCTTTTTCGAAGTAGAATTTGTTTACTTATAATAAACTTTGGACAACAGATTAAAATAACGTTCAAAGTAACATCAATATCGACTCAATGTTCAATCAGACATTGATGCAACTGATTACTTTTTGATTATCAGATGTATGGAAATTTTGTCTGGACATAACAGAGGGTAGGGTGGCTCGAAAACCAAAATTTTCGAATATTAAAATGCTTGACCTCAGGAAAGCTGCTACAAGGCGTACAAAATTTCAGGCGTATCGACCCAAAACAAGGCGTACAAAATTTCAGGCGTACAAAAATTTTCAGGCGTATCGACCCAAAACAAGGAGTACAAAATTTCAGGTCGACCGGGAAAGTTCTGTTGGTTGTACCATCGGTCTGAATTTTAAAATATTGAAATATTTTAATTAATTATAAATTTTATTAAATTGATCCTACAAAAAATGAATTCATTAAATAGTTTGAGATTTTAGCACATTCATATTTTATCAAGCAACTATGAATCAAAGTTAACTTTAATACAGGGAATTTATCAGGCTGAAAATCCTAATAAACTATAAAATCTCGTGTTTTTACGTAAATTAGAATACAAACCGCACTTTATATAAAATTAATACACAAGAAACAGTTATTTTCTCTCGAATTCATTTCAATTCATTACTATGAACATTTAATGCAATAGGAAATATAATAAGATTGACATCTTAAGAAACAAAAAAAATCACTAAGTTTCTTTTTTAAAGGAACATTGAACCGGTTTGAAACATGATTTGAATGAGCACCAATTAAACGCCGGGTGGGCGAGGCACTGGCAGCGAGTTTCAGCTGCATGTTGAAGTTCAGCTGTCGCATTTAATAAGGCTACTTCAACGAGTAAGCCAGAGGAATATACACGTTTTAATCACCTGTGTGACTTGAGTGACAAACTATTACCCACACATGAAGATCTCATCAAGTACAGTATTTATAGATGGTATCTACGAAAAAAATAGTGGTGGCAAAGATCCAGTAACACGCGATGTTTGTAAAATTATGACCTGAGACGTTATGAAGTCCTATAACTACGCATCGATTTCTTCGCAGACAGATATTCCAATTGCGCCATAACTGGAAAATAATAGGATTAATTATTGAAGAGTTATTGTTAACTAAACAAATCGCATCAAATTCCTGAATTACATATGCAGCGTCAAAGTGAGTGCCTTTTTGAGGATTAAGAAAATTTATTTGATTTTGCAAGTGTCTCTCTTTTGATTCTGTTATTTTTTTAATGATACGAAAGTTCCTATCATTGAACGAGAATTCTTACTTGAGCAAATGACTAAACGAAAAAATGAATATTCAACCACAAGATTTGCACGAATTTAAAAGAATATTAAGAAGAGTGAACGAAAGGGATGTCATAGAGAATTGGCGATGCCTTCATCTTAAAGACGGAAACTGCAAATGATATAATTGTAAGTGATAGCTCATCGAGTAATGCAAATTTCGTCCGGCTGAAACGGCAATGAAGAGGATTTGCTTGGAATCAGATGTTTAAAAAGGCGAGAATTGTCGAGGAAGCGCATATTCATATTGTCGAGGTCTCTCATATTCATATGAGAGACCACTTCACTGATTAAGTTATATGATTCAAATAAATGGATTACCTCGCCCTCATTTAAATCTTTGAATTCAAAACTTCGTGACCATGGAGCTTCACCGGACCATGCAATGTTCGTGAAAATCTATTTCGATTCGAAAGAAGAGCTAATGACGGTGAACTAGCTACGAAAACTCGAAAATTTAGAGCTCACAAGTAAATTCATGAACTACCGAAATATCTGACATAAAATAGAACTTATAAACTTCAAAATTACCAACACATGAAATCTTTAAGGAGGTCGGTTCGTGTGAATAGTCGGTTGGTGCGCGGTGAATGGTCGGTTTTAGCATGTTGAATGGAGGTTGGTGAGTGGTGAATGGTCCGTCGGTGCGTGGTGATCGAGATGGTCCGTCGGTGCGTGGTGAATGGTTTGTTGGAGCGCGGTGAATGGTCGGTCGGTGCGTGGTAAACAGTCAAAGTCAGTCAATGCATGGTGAAAATTTGGTCGGTGCGTTGTGAAGTGTCTTTCGGTTAGTGGTGAATGGTCGGTCGGTGCCTGTTGGAAGGTCGATCGACGCATGATACGTGGTGAATGGTCGGTCGGTTTGTGTTGAAGGATCGGTCGGTGGGTGTTGAATGGTTTGTAGGTGCATAGTAAATGGTCGGTTGGTGCGTGGTGAATGGTCTATCGATTGACCGTATATATAGCAGCAGCCTGCGGCTGCAGTTCAGTACATTATGGTTAGAACTCCGATGGGGATTTTATAAGAAACGTTGGCAGCTCTTCTAGCAGCATATTTGGAGGCATGAAATTGAAAGATTGTGCTCAAAAATTTGCAACTTATGTCTGTCAACATCAGGCCTCCGACCACCGAGTAACCGATAACCTCACCTTACGGTTCGCATTGACCATCCTTGTCTCACCTACCAATGACCGGAAGCTGAATAGGTAAACAGCTGCCCAATTGGTTACGAAGCAATGCTTAAGGCGGGACGGGATTTATGACCAACGGCAAGTTCCTCAAAGTTTATTAAATAACACATTCAACAAATAGTCTACTACGGAGCTAAGACGCGGAGAAGAGAGATAGCGAGCTAACTGAGGGACAAAGCTCTTGATCCTAGAAGAAAAATAAACATCGTAAGTACACTGGTAATTCAGACGCCTGATGACTACCCTACCAACGGCCTTCCATGACACCTCCTTATTTCTTCATAATATAAGCCACCTATCAGTAAACACACACAAAGTAAAAGTAACACAAAACACGGTAACACAAAATACAGTAACAGTATTTAACAGTAACACAAAATACAGCTCACCTAGGCGACTGTCAGGTAATCCCCTGTAAGCGAGGCACCAGTACGCAAGCCGGGATTGCCACAGCTACTACTACCAGCCTCGGCCTGCCTCAGCGCCGGTATACTTAATCTCTCCGGTCTGAATACAAGTAGGGAATTTGCAACCGACATACAACATTACAATGTCAATGGTTACATTGTCAATAGACTATGGTCAAGAGACTATGGCTTATTAAACCGTGTACTGTTCCTGCCCGGCAGATGTTTTGTCCAAGCACTCGGGTGCGGTAAGCACTAGGGTCTATCCAAGCACTAGTGTCCATATATTAGTAATATTAGTTAATGTCGAAAGCGACAAAAATGGTAATAATGCTAAAATTTGAAGCTTGAAGAACATAAATGAGAGGAGCGAGGTAAAAGAAACTTGCCGCGAGTCGACGTTTGGGACTTTAACATCCAACATAGCAGCGCCAAGTTAACGGATACAGTACCACTGGAGCAAAATTATCAGCTCTCATCAGCAGCAGTGGATCGGACAGAGTCCTCAACGAATTGTAGAGGCGTGTGCATTTGGAGACAGCGATCTGATAGCTGAAGCAGTCGCAACCTCTGCGCTCTTGATAGAAGTTGGTCACGAACATCATCTTCTATGGGCAAAGCGAAGCTTCTTCCAGCCTGAAAAAATATCAAGACGCAATTTGATTTCGAGTCTTATTTTAACTCTTTCATGAATATTAACATTTTATTTCATCTTTTGACCGAGTCATATTTTATTTTTTTCAATTTCCTTGAAAGCAAAAATCAGGTAATATTCAATTTTTATATCGCGCCCATGCAATGCGCTCAGTTAATCGTCACTTCTCAACTGCACGTGCATTCGCTATTAAAAACTCAAGTACGTCATTGGTTTAATGATTAGTTAATTTAATGTATTTTCTCTAGCCGCACTTTATTAAGACTAGAATGGGTCACTTCATTTTAAATATTTGTAACGCAGCTGAAAGAGATTCAATCTCCAAAAAAAAAAAACATTTGTCAGAATAACTTATACTTATTCGTTCTTAGCACGCACCCAGTCATGAAGCTGGCGCTGTGATAAAGTTAGTAAATGCCAAGTTCTGGCGAGGAGACGCGTTGCCAGAGGCAGTGTTTGCTCGGTAAGTGCATTGCCACACAATAGCTTGGACATCGCTGAGCTGCACCGCACATCATCTGAATATCGGTTGGTGAGAGAATCTCCAAAGAGAGCCCTCGTCAAGTCATCAATAACTTCGTAAATCCTCAGCAATGCTGACGTTGTGGAGTGATGACTTGATTTAAAGTCCTGAAAAATGGTTGGCCACAAATTGATGATAAAATATACAAAAATAAATCTGTAACAAAATGAATAATGTGAACTAACTTTCGGCTATTTTTCGATGAAAAACAAAGGCTAAAACCAATCAAAATCATTTTACAATGAAATCCATCGTGAATTAGAAGCACGAAAAAGTGGAAGTTTTCAACATACAAACTGAAATAAAATTTTCTGTGCACCTGATATATTTCTTCAAGTTTAATGGATGCCTCCAAGGAATAAAATTCCTGGAATTTGGCTTCCTGCCGCCACGCCAAATTCACGAGAAAGGAACAATCTTGAGCCGCCTCCCCGGTCACCGCTATGGCCGAGGCGGCGAGAATGTCTTGGAGCCACTTGAGGATGTCAACCACCGTCGAATTCACCACAGTGACTGCATGGTAGCAACAACAACGGGCTAATTTATTGTCTTAGCCAATTATAAAGAGATAATAATTTTGTGGTACAAAAATATATTGATACATGAGTGAAGCATCGAATTTAACGGTTCAATGAGCTACAAATGCCCCTCCGAGTAAATATCGATGAGAAGTGTAACAGACAGAATTTATAAAAAGCATCTTCGAATTTGGTCTTATACTCAATCATCCAAGTCGTTAATACTAATCTTTAGTGTAGAAACATGAACAACATATAATTATTGATTCTAATTTCACATGTATTTGAAACTGAAAGTTAAAATATATAAAAATCCTTTGTATGAACAATGTAGAACCTGTGCGCAATGACTGAAGCGACGCGGATGCAAGGGTTGAAGGCCATGCGAGTTTGAATTCGTTGACAGGAAGAGCATCTGCAGGGGAGAATGTTGATGATAGTCGTTGAAACGAAAACGCATTGTGAATGATATAGAGTAAAACGATAAAGTTATGAACCCAAAGCCGGTAAATACGTTCCTGAATAACAAATTATTTTAACTACGAACATGTGCACATAACTTTAGGATGTTAACTCTTGGGAACCGAAATATCTTTGTGATTAGAAGTGAGCACCTTTGAGTGAGTACAAAATACCGTTGTGATCGCGAGGAATGGTGATTAGAAGTGGAACACGACCGATATATTGCTGGGTTTCCATCGTATATATAGACTTGTTTGCAGGAGGTTTAGTGGCCATCAATGCCTCAGTGTCGGGGGCTTCATACATGGGCACCGCGGTGTCCAGCTCTCTCATTTGGACGTCTGTGAGCAAACAGTTTGCTAGACGCTTGGTGTCTGATGAGTCGGCGGAACGCAGGTACGGAAGCTGCTCAAGATCATGGAGTATGTATGGGACAGAGAAAATACACAGCAAGTAGTCAGGGAATGTTTCCCTAGTAACATACTCTATAATCGAACTTTTTAAAAAATAATTAGCAACTGATATATAGATCAACTTAAATCGTGCATCAGAGGTAGCGGGTGCTAATATAAGTCAGGGTTGAATTGATCATGGAGACAAGGTTAGAATCATAAAATAAAACTTTGATTCGCTTTCCGCATGAGATATACAAATCGGGGCCAGTTCCTTGGGATATTCACAAGTGGCTGAAGTGGGGAATTTGGGACAATTTGGCTGGAGATATTTTACAGGTCCGTTGCACAAAATGATTCTTTCGTATGACCGTTCTTTCAAGGAATGAACGGTCAATTGGTCAATGTATATAAAAAAATAGAATTGGGAAAATATTTCAGTGACCAGTAAAATTTTCAAGTATTTCCATAAATAATTGAATAAATTACAGAATAAGTGGAGATGACGTAACTTGCGCAGAACGACTCAGTAGAGTAATATTGTTGTTCATGCTGGGATCGGTATGTATAACAATTAGTTTCAATTTAGCAAGGAAATGTATTGACAAAATTTTGCATTTTATAATAACATATATTAGTTATAATTGTTGGCAGATTTGACAGTTGAATAGAGTGTACTCGGATAAAGGTGTTTACCTCCTCAGCCACAACAGGGCTCGTCTTCTCATGTTTGGCCATGGAAGAGCTTGCAGTCGGCATCACAGGAAGAGACAGGAAGTCGATGGTACAGTAACTCGGACGCGGTGAAACGTTGCGGTTGTCTTGGGGGGAATGGTGGTGCAAGCTCGACAACCCCAGTGGTGCTTCGAGTACCACTGGAAAAATTTATTTTATAATTGGTTTAGTTTGAGTAGTAATATCAAAATAAGTGAATTTTCCGAAGTCTCCGAGTTCCTCTTCTTGGAAGGATTCGATGTACAGGAAAGTCAATAACAGCCGAGGTGTCTCAAGTCTCATTGGAAAACAATATCAATTGTGCTAACAAGCCTAACTTCTTATATTATCCATAAAAATACCATAAATATGTTAATTGTTATTTTTATGCATATTATAATGATTGAATAATAGTCTCACAATTAGAACCGTCATAAATAGAATTGATATTTTTTAGATGGAAACTGTGGGTTGCAATTGCATTTCCCGAAGAAATGAAAATGGATTCTATCTTGACATGTGCCACCAGATTGAAGTTTTACATGAAATTTTCAATCAATAATTATAATTAGTCGTACCAACGTGGCGGCAGGGCTGAGAGAGTTTGTTGTTGTTCAGCGGAGTGCGCTTCACAAGGACGAGGACGAGAGCGTTACGTACGAGACTTGCATCGATGTTCTGCACCGCTGCTTCTACCGCAGACAGCGCCTAATGGGGAGTTGCATAAATTTACAAAGTATGAACATGTAGAGGAAATAAATGAAAATCACACCTTTGGGCACATAAATTACTTTGAAACTGAATTATTTGAATATAAATTCGAATCACTGTTGCTTAATTTCAACGGAAAAATGTGAACCAAAGCACGAGTTGTGATTAAAGATGATGCTAAAATTCAGGAAGGCACAACATTTATGAAGAGAAAACATTTTATTCGCTAGAATAAATCCAGTACTTTGTAAACCTTATCTTCGCAAATGGTAAGTGAAGCTCACAAACAAAAATGTACAACGTAAGTCATCGATCACTTCGTTTATCCATTGATCCAAAAATAGGACCACTTGTAACTCACTGTGACCGGCGTGTCCACGAGCACCACGTGTACGTGGTCTCTACGAACGGCAAGATGTAAGATTCGCTCAACGTCCATCTGCCGGAGACATTACCAACAATCATAAGAATCTGGGCCTCGATTGAAGATGTGAACTTAATTATAGCTAATCGAGTTCTAAATAACTAAATAACTCAAATATTTTCTCCGCTTTTGATCGGTATATTTTTTCACGCATGGACGCAAGCAAAATTTGAAGAAGACAAATAATTTATCACAGGTGATAGCTCTTCCGAGGAAGTTTTCTCTTGGGTCTGAGCGCAAAATAATATTGTACCGTTTAGATATTTGGTTTTTGATGGGATGAGTGGCCTATACAAAAAGTATATCATATATAATTTAGTATATATTATGAATCTTCAATCACAAAAAATTAAAAAGTTGATTGTCTGTGCATTTTAAATCGTAGGACGAGAGCGTTACGTACGAGACTTGCATCGATGTTCTGCACCGCTGCTTCTACCGCAGACAGCGCCTGATGAAGAGTGGGATAAATTTACAATGTATCAACGTGTGAAGGAATAAATGAAAATTTCATCATTGGGCATGTAAATTACTTTGAAACTGAATTAATTGGGAATTAATTTGAAACTGTAACACAAATTGGAATCACAGTTGCTTAATTTCGACGGAAAAATGTGATCCCAATTAAAGACGAGTTGTGGTTAAAGATGATGTAAAATTCATGAAGGAACAACATTAATCAAGAGAAAACTTTTATTCGATAGAATTAATCGAGTACTTTGTAAACTTTATCTTTGCAAATGGGAATTGAAGCTCTGAAGCTCAAAAAAATAAAAATGTACAACGTAAGTCATCGATCACTTCGTTTCTCCATTGATCCAAAAATATGAGCACTTATAACTCACTGAGACCGGCGTGTCCACGAGCACCACGTGTACGTGGTCTCTACGAACGGCAAGATGTAAGATTCGCTCAACGTCCATCTGCCAGAGACATAACAAACAATCATCAGAATCTGGGCCTCGATTGAAGATGTGAACTTAAATATAGCTAATCGAGTTCTAAATAATTTAATAATTCTAATATTTTCTCCGCTTTTGATCGGTATATTTTTTCACGCATGGACGCAAGCAAAATTTGAAGAAGACAAAGAAATTATCACAGGCGATAGCTCTTCCGACGAAGTTTTCTCTTGGGCCTGAGCGCAAAATAATATTGTGCCGTACAGATATTTAGTTTTTGAATTTTGGATAATAAGTTCACCCGAGAATATGTTAATCGGTGATGATACGAGTATATAAGCCTGCACATCATCAAACTAAAGGCAATAAATATTTGAAAGAAAAATTGAAGAAATGAGGCGATGAAAAATTTAGGCAATGTGGAGTCATGCACAAGTCTACATTATAAAAAAAAAATGATTAGTATGTTTCATGAATGAAACCTGCAGACGATTCCTATTTCGATGCACGCGCTAGGCTCACGATGAACCTGAATGCAGTGAAGTAAGCTAATGTCTATTTTCTATCTGAGTTAATGAGCGTTGAAGGGGAAATCAATAAAATGTAAAAGGCGATAAAACTTAAATGAAGAGAGGATCCGTTTCATCATGTGGAAATGTAGCAAGTCTGTGGCATGCATCACAAAATAATCAACTGTCTATTCTTAAATTACCAAAAACCAAACGAGAAATATTTCAAAGATGAAAAGAGTTAAGAATGAACGATCAATGGGTCTTTAACAACACCTGGAAATGAAGTAAGTCGGGCGCTGGTTTGAACCAGGCTTTGTAGTACGGAACACCGAGGTAAGAATGAACGATCAGTGGGTCTTTAACAACACCTGGAAATGAAGTAAGTCGGGCGCTGGTTTGAACCAGGCTTTGTAGTACGGAACACCGAGGTAAGAATGAACGATCAATGGGTCTTTAACAACACCTGGAAATGAAGTAAGTCGGGCGCTGGTTTGAACCAGGCTTTGTAGTACGGAACACCGAGGTAAGAATGAACGATCAAAGGGTCTTTAACAACACCTGGAAATGAAGTAAGTCGAGCGCTGGTATGAACCAGGCTTTGTAGTACGGAACACCGAGGTAAGAATGAACGATCAAAGGGTCTTTAACAACACCTGGAAATGAAGTAAGTCGGGAGCTGGTTTGAACCAGGTTTTGTAGTACGGAACACCGAGGCGCCTCAGAGCTGATCTCACAAGAGCGACGACGTCGGCATGCTCATCTCCACACCAGATCTGAGACCGAATGAAAACATACAAACTTCAAAATTGAAGTTACAATTTTTGTTACACATTTTCTCATATGCAAGATGCAATTAAAAATGATTTACATGCAAGATCTAAGTAAAAAATGTTTTTTTTTACCGAGATTTGAAACGCCTGGTAAGGCATGAGCTTTTCTTTGAGTGAGATGTTCGCCCTGCTCTCATTTCGAAAAATCTCCCAGTTACGATCAACAGCAATTCCTCAATAGATTACTTCGAACTGATCCTGTGAACCGATGAGCAGAACGCATTGAATAATCTATGATTACTAATATTTAGTAGCGTGATGGACCTGCAGAAGAGCATCACGTTGAGGCTCGACAGCGCTGCAGCGGCTCAGCTGCCGGCGCTGCAGAAGGCTTGCGGCGATTCTGAGGCCGAATATTACGAGTCAGTTTTTAAATGTATGAATAAATATTCCTATCTACGATTATTAATTCCAATCTCATTTTCGTACATTAAATAGGGTTACATTATAGCTATTGATATAATACCTTCAAAATATAATTAGGTTTTTGGGCACTTTTGCCTTATGAGGCACTCAGAACTTGGGTATTTCGTATAAAGATTCGCATATTAACAGAATCGAAGCAAATAATCAGCTATCAAAATTCAAATTGAAACAGGTAACACTCGCAACATTATGAATCTAGTATAATATAATAGAACTGCATTACCGGGCGGAAATTTAAAATTAAAATATTATCTCTATATATATACAGTAACAGCGTCCTCACTTCTCCTCCGGTCCGCGGTCTGGAACTGAGAGTTCCGGGACTACTTTGGCCAACAAACGAGAAGTCCAGTTTTCCAGATCACGATGGCATAAAACGTGGAACAGGAGTAGCATTCGCAGGTCCTGGGGGCAGGATTCTAATAAGAAATTGCGATATCACAGGTAAGCCAGTAATCCAACCTGTGCATCGTGGGAGTGCAACTTTCCTATAGCGTACGATAGATTCAAGATTTCTATGACAAACAAAGAAATGTGAGGAGGAGAAACTATACCAACAATGAAAACGAGAAAAAGAGAAGAAATTAGAAAAATAAGAAGGGAAAGAGACAATGTTTCCGTCATGAGAAGGGAAGATACCTCATTATCGAGGCATAAATATTTCCGAACGTTAGCGCATGATGAAGACTATTCAACTAATCTCCCGTCGCGGGAGTCGTTAATTCGCACTATTTACAGATTTATTATATTTATATAAAACAACAATCCAAATTACATTCAAAGTAATACTAGTAATATTAAGATTACTTCATCATAGTACAAAGGGATCAGAAGATCACATCAGATGATTAAACCAAAAAATTATTTCGAAATAGACTCCACAAGTGATGCAAACTCAAAATGAAAAAGCTTTCCATGCATTCCATTATCATGAAAATGTTCCAAAATAATCTATTAAAATTTGAATGAAATTTAACATTGAATTAGAAGCCACGTATTTACATCACACCTTGATCAAGTGATGCCGATCATAGAACAGATCCTGTAGTGCATCTTCGTCCAGACTTCGGTCATTAATTAGAATGTTTTCGACAAGCTTAACGAACTTTCTTCGCTGCGGAGAATATTCCCCATCTGCTTCTATTTTCTCGTAATCATCTCGTGAGGAATTAGGTTGTAGCTTCTGCTGCCCGGTCGTATTTGTATCCAAAGACAGAGCAAAGATTGTTGGACACTTCACAAGGAGAAAGTCGATAGCCTAAAAAGGAGGAAAGGTTTAAAATGTTGATTTCTCACATAATGCAATGAATTAAAAATTAAGCACTGGGATGAATATCAATATCTTTACTAGACATGGGCAATTTTGTTTACTATTATTTCGGATATATTTGTTCAGACATACGATGACAACTTGTTCAGAGAGGGGAAAAAATGCTGTCACCTGCTCGCAAGCTTTATGTTGGAGGGTGATTGCTTTCTCCGAGTTCGTAATTTTGTCATAAAAATCTTGGAACGCCAATGCATGATAAGCTATTCCGTCGTCCAACAGAGCAGACATAGCCTCTTCTGCGACCACTTCACTGAATGTTTTACATTCTAATGGGCTTGAGAATGAGGACTTATAATCCTGCAAATAAACTGAGTTAGGACAGCTCGATGACGGTCGAGGGCTCTCTTGTGAAGAACTCAACTGAAAATCGAGCGGTAAGGACGAATGTTTTTTAGAGAGACGTGGTAATCGATTTGCAGGCTGGGAAAACGATACGCTTCTCAGCAGTTTCTTTCTCTGTTCGCCTGTAATATTCGACAGATGAAAGCCCTGCAAGTCATCATCAACGCGCTTCTTGTCAACAATGTAATCCACTTCACTAAGAACCTTTTCCAGGCTTCCAGATATGAATTCGTCTATTTCCTTCGAATCGATGGAAGGCTGGGACTTACGTTCGTTGATTTCATTTTCACCATTGGTTAATTTTTCTTCAGATCCCATTCTGAGTTCTGAGACATCCGAGTCAATATCAGAGCTTGTTAGTTCATCATCGAGTTGATCTTTCAGAGCAGAGACGAGCAGGCAACACCGCGTCAACTGTCGACTATCCTCATGTAAACGAGGCTCCACCGCCTCCCAGAGTGATGACCAGATCACACTGCGGTGGTTATCTGCCGAGTCTGATAACGGCGATCCTGACTTAGTATGTTGTCTTTCATGTGTAGTAATATAATAAATGTGTGTAAGAGCGGTGCGACGATGCGTAAATTGAGCTTTTTCTGGCAATGGTGAAAATTTCATCGGACATGTTATGATTAAAAAGATCGAATACATGGATATGGATCAACGTTCATGAGCATAAGCCATTCAATAGGTAGAGCTCTTTGGAGAAGAAAGGCTTACTATTGAGCTCATTGAAAAGGTACTGCATAAATTCCGGATTTCTGCCTCGTTTCGAATCGATGGAAGACTTGGACTCACGTTGATTAATTTCATTTTCATTATTGGTTGATTTTTCTTCAGATCCCACTCTGAGTTCTGAGACATCCGAGTCAATATCAGAGCTTGTTAGTTCATCATCGAGTTGATCTTTCAGAGCAGAGACGAGCAGGCAACACCGCGTCAACTGTCGACTATCCTCATGTAAACGAGGCTCAACAGCCTCCCAGAGTGATGACCAGATCACACTGCGGTGGTTATCTGCCGAGTCTGATAACGGCGATCCTGACTTAGTATGTTGTCTTTCATGTGTAGTAATATAGTAAATGTGCGTAAAAGCGGTGCGACGATGAGTAAATCGAGTTTTTTGTGTCAATGTAGAAAAATCTCATCGTGCATATTATGATTAAATAGATTGAATACATGGATATGGATCAATGTTCATGAGCGTAAGCCGTTCAATAGGTAAAACTCTTTGAAGAAGAAAGGTTTAATATTGAGCTTATTGAAAAGGTACTGCACTAATTCCGGATTTCGGCCTCAAATGTGAATATTGTGATCATTTTGGTGCACTTTTATCGTATGCACTTACCTTTTCCTAGGTTTTGACGTGCGCGGACCACGAAAATATCAACGAAAAGTTGCAGGTCGGGAACTACAGAAGGCAAGGCAAATCTGTGTCTGCGCTTGACGAACTCCTGCACTCTCTCCAGCGCCCGCCAAGCTCGCCCTACAGCCACGGCCGCCGGCGTCCATAGACTTCGGACCTCGCGGCAGACCTTCCTTAATTGCTTCTCTAGGACGTCCACTTGGGCTCGAGACTGAGAGGAGGTTTCGAACGTTCAATAATAAGTTAAAACTTTGCTCAGAATCATTTCAACAATTTAAATGTTCCAGATGATTTAAATGTAGTCTAAATTGGCTGTTATTCACGTCTCTACTCAGATAACTGTGTGAGACAATGTCCAAATATCGATGCACCTTCATCCGTTGTGTGGTTCATATTGACCACTTCAAACACAGAAACTGGCGTGCCAATGACCCGTGTAGAAAGTGGTTCTTAATTTGGACAATATGGCCTCTTCATTCTTCTGAGTGTTGATTTAGTGAGACTCGTCGTCATCACACGATTTTTGTTCCAAATTTTCCAGCTAGAATAGTGGAGTCGTTCCCGAGTTTATTGAATAATCGAAACTCCTTTTCCCTTGTGTAATGATTATTCATAAAGCTAGAAGCGAGAAAAATAACCATTGACTAGACAAAATCTGCGCTGCAGTCATGAATGCACTCGAAACTTGAAAATCAACGCGTTATTAATGAGCGTTGAGTACTATTTAAGAATACTAATGATAGGAAATTGCTTTTTAAAATTAAAAAAATCAACATTTTCGAAACTTTGTGCTCATAAAAATTTTTCGCCAACATGTCCTCTGATACAGAAATTTCAAATTTGTTATATACTATAAATATAATTTAGAACATTGATGCTGAGTGAATCAAAGATTAGATTCGTCCTTCACTACACGAGCATCCTTAACAGTTAAACAAACCAAAAATTTTAGTATATGGCACAACAGTATATGAAGAATGAGCACCTCTTCCAACTGCGAGATGACAACGTGCAGTTTTTCCAATGCCTGAGTAGACACGGCAGGAGATTCTATGTCCAGCAGAACGTCTTCACACTTTGCTCTGGCGTCGTGGTAGCGGCGGCGCATGTCCGTGTGCTGACGTAGCATGGTCTCGTCATTACATTTTTTCGTCGTGAGACGAGTGAGACTCGTGAGACTCGTCGTCATCACACGATTTTTGTTACAAAATTTCAAGTTAGAATAGTGGAGTCGTTCCCGAGTTTATTGAATAATCGAAACTCCTTTTTCCTTATTTAATGATTATTCATGAAGCAAGAAGCGAGAAAAATAACCCAGGACTAGACGAAATCTGCGCTGAAGTCTTGAATGTACTCGTACTTTAAAAATCAACGTGTTATTAATAAAGTCTAGTAATTTTAAAGAAAACTAATGATGGGAAAATGCTTATTTTTTAAATTAAAAAAATTAAACAGTTTCGAAAATTTGTACTCATAAAAATGTTTCCCAAACATGTCCTCCCATCCGGAAATTTCTTAACATGAACTATAATATAATTTAGAATATTGATGCTGAGTGAATCAAAGTTGAGATTTGTCCGTCACTACAAGAGCATTCTTAAGAGTTGAAAAAACCAAATATTTCAGTATCTGAGACATATCATAAAGAATGAGCACCTCTTCCAACTGCGAAATGACAACGTGCAGTTTTTCCAATGCCTGAGTGGACACGGCAGGAGATTCTTTGTCCAGCAGAACGTCTTCACACTTTGCTCTGGCGTCGTGGTAGCGGCGGCGCATGTCCGTGTGCTGACGTAGCATGGATACCAGCATAGCCTCTTGGCAGGAGTTGTCAGGGTCGTAGCGAAGGAAGGTGCGTACCATGAATTGAACCAATTCCTGTTGTTCAAAGAATACATTTTAAAAATAATGTGTTATATTTTAATTATTATCCTGATTGTATTTTTAGGAATAGTTTGTGAGATCATGATTGCATTTATCACTCACGTATAATTGCTCGTTACGGTCTACATAGTCACCTGGTCCTCCAAGGCAAGGTTGACCACCTTGGCAGACGTGCACAAATCACATGGTAAACTGAGACAAGTGTCTTGGAGAACAATGCAGATACGCACACCTTCGTCTGCAAATAGAGAGAAAAATCCCCTTACTCCCTTACAATTCCCTTACTAAGGAAATTGACGTGGAGAGTCAATAAAATGAGATCATATTAGCAGAGTAGTAGAGTAGTAGAGTAGAGTAGTTGAATCTTCTCATGAAGAGTTTAAAAGTACCAATCTTTAACAATAACAAAATCCAAGGAATTGCCTGGAACACGCGTCGAAATCTTTTCCAATAACGACAATAGCGTTTGACAGTCCTGGTGGAAGAGCCTCAATAGCAATCGGTGTCCAGCAAACTCATTGGATGATTCTTGTTGTTCCTCCTCAGTAGCGACGTTGGTGTTCTCTCCAGACCGGGAGTTGTGGATCTCGTTGGCTAGTTGCGTAAGGGCATCAATGCTGGTCCACCGGAAAGAGGACAGATATTCCGTCACCTGCACAAACGAATTTCATGTCAAAAGAAGCCAAAAATTGAGAATCGTTTCTCTACAGAAGTCACTCAGTAGAAACCTTTCAGATATATGAATGTCAGAAGCGTGCTTTCGCGCCCCTTCCACATTTTTCTTACAGTTTTCCTTGTGATTTCTGTGCATCTTTTCACCCATAATTATTACATATTTATGAACGCAGTAATAAACAATGGAACGGTCACCAAACTCTTATATTCATGCGATTCTTTAGATCTGAGAATGTCGATGTCTACCGTAGTTGGGAGTGAGTTGCGTGATGTCTGTTGGTCTTGTCTTAATAATAGTGTGACACCAGAGAAAGGTAGACCTCATGAAGACTCTTCAGTCTCGCCAATAACTTGGTCTGTGAATTGTGGCTGCCGATTACATTCCAAGTGAACAGAAGTTATTTCGACAGATATCATGTATGAGAGTGTTCTCAATGAGTATTTCGAAACTTTAGGATTATTTTGAACCAATATACTTGTATTTAAATCGGCTCTTAGTTTGCAGCCTAGAGATATGCCAGTGAGATGAACAGCTAACAGAAGAGCAAAACTGCAACCACCATATCCGGTAAACATCGTCTTGTTTATTGCAGAAGACATCTATACGCGTAGTGAGCCATGAACGAATAGAATTATCGAACAGCTGATCAATTGTAACTTAGGAGCCGTGAAATGATTCTCGTCTTCGACGAAATTCCCCCTCGGTATTTCCTAGCAATTTTAATTCAGTCGAGGTGAAAATAACAAATTTAAAGTAATAATTGAATAAATGTATATCGTTTCGAGGACGGCAAGTTGAGTTATGACTCGGCGGTAATGATGGCAATTAGTTCTAATACAAAATAATGAATCCTGTTTGTCTTAATACTCACTAAATTAGGAGAAGCATATAGGGGGATGCCTTCATTATTGAAGACATCAGAAGATCACAAGAAAAAAGTCACATAAATTGCATGAATATCATTGGTGCTAAGACAATTTAAATACTTCAGTGCATTTTACACACCTATATCAATTTTGCTATTAGTCATCACCAACAACACACCTGAAATACTAATTCATACATGAATAATGTGCTGATATTTTGAATATAACATTAAATCCTTATTTTAGAGAAACGAGTGTCATTAAGTTTTTTTAGCTTTCACTCTATTATCTTGTTAATTAATTAGTGTATAATAATCTAAAACTGCATGCAAACGTAACTTGTCCAAATTGCGATTAAACAAAAATGCAGCAAACACTGCGTTATAAGTGCACTAACATAAGGCACTAGAGAGGGAAAAGATAATGAACCATGACTACCACTTACCACATGACTCGGGTCCCTCACAATCACCACTCATCACATGACGACTGATGTCCTTCAAAATCACCACTCACCACATGGCTCAGGTCCCTCACAATCACCACTCACCACATGGCTCGTGTCCCTCACAATCACCACTAACCACACGACTCATGTCCCTCACAATCACCACTCACCACATGGCTCGGGTCCCTCACAATCACCACTCACCACATGACTCGGGTCCCTCACAATCACACAACTGAAGGCGTCGCGCAGAGCGTGTTCTGTCTCTTATACACATCTAGATGTGTATAAGAGACAGNAGCTGTCTCGCCTCGCGCTGCTTCAGGCCCAGCTCCAAACTCTGCTGCGAGTAACGAACGTGGTGATTAAACACGGGAATGTAGAATAAAAACGTAAGTAATTAGATACATTGTGGGGTGGAATGAACTGTCTCACCTCGCGCTGCTTCAGGCCCAGCTCCAAACTCTGCTGCGAGTAACGAACGTAGTAATTAAACACGGGAATGTAGAATAAAAACGCAATTAATTATATACAATGTGTGGGTGCAATGAACGGAACATTTTAAATGAAATTAACTTGCAAAGGATCAATTTTTTCCTCTAATCTGAATTCATTTAAGGAAACTAGCTCCCAATATGAGCAATTTAAGATTTAATTCATACTGAAAAATTTATTGACAAACAATTACTATGTCAAATAATATTAAACCACTGCAAGTTGTGAAATTTTTATATTTAAACTTAGCGTTCCATATGCATAATTACAGACGACATTTCAATTATATAAAATACAACTAAGGATACGACTTCAGCGAAGTATAAGGCCAATATTGGAGATTAATCATAAAAGACAAGCACAAAACATTAGGAAAAGTATTATGGGCCTGATATCATTTCTGAACGAAGTCAGACGAATTGTCTGTATAATTGTCTAGAACGAATAATTAGATAAACCTGGAATCGAACAAAATATTTGCTACCTACGTTAAGAACTGAGAAAACATTAAATTATAACTCAATATGGTTCACCTGAGTGTTGTTTTCCTTAAGTCGCTGCACTCGCTCATATCTCGGACACAAGTCCTCGCGATGTCGCTTCCAGAAGCGCACGGACTGCTGAAGGTACGACAACAGCGTCCCGCCGATGTCGCTAACGCGGTACATGTGCTCCACCGACATCTTGATTTGCTGGTGTACAATGGAGATAAATTTCTCTAGGTATATGAAGTGGAGTCACTACGTTTCAATACTGGAATTCCCTTGTTATATTAATAATAATCCATCAGAGTTTTCCCATTGTGAGTTTTTACACAAGACAGGACGCTCGGTAAGCATCATGATATGCTGGCCGCATATGAAAACAGACTAGACGTTCTCTGTATCAGCATCGGAGAGACGTTTGATCGCCACTAAAATGACGTCATATGGCATAATTATATAATTTCGACCAGTGAATGGATCCAAGAAACGACTTCGAAAATTGAAATTTCAACCAATTTCAAAAAGTTGTAAAATTCGTTAAAAGGAAAAACTTAGAGCAAAACAAGACAATATGTGTTAAAAGAAAAACCACGAAGTAGAAGAAATAACTTAAAGCAAAGAGAAGAACTTGAGGGCACTCAAAACACTACCAAAATATAGTGAATTGTCTTGCAATGCATATTCTGATCGACAGTTGCATCACAACTATGAATTAAAATATTAAATGAAACTACAACACATTTTCATCATTTGAATTTAGTTTCTCTTCTTTAAGTATAGACCAATTGACGTGATGGTCAATAAATTTCTTTACATTCGCATCATTTACGGCCGCTGGAGACGCGCTTACGTCAAGTCGGTGCGTGAGGAAGGCGACGTGTTCATCAGTGAGCGCCGTGACGTCGAGCTGTCCAAGTCTGACGCAGAAGTTGGCGTCGTGAGTGGCTTGTCTCACCGCCCGCATGCTCACGTCGCTCGACCCCAGCAGGTACACACAGCACTCGAACATTAGCTGGATGGCGGCAATGGGCGACCGAGACCTATCAAGTATATTTGATGTTAAACATATACAGCGAACAATACTTCTTAGGAAATTAGAATTAATTAATTAAGGAATTAAATTAATTAACTCGTTCAGTAAATTAGGAATCCTAGAAAGCATTTGCTGTGAACAGTATTGGATATATGATGCGTAGTATGGTGGACTCTCATACTTAAGTTATGTCCATCACATGGACACTCTAAACGTGGGCTAGACTTAAGTGGCCAGCAGAAATAATTGCCTGTTTCGCGCTCACAATTGCCAGTTTTACTCTCTCGATTGCCTGTTATGCAGTCACACTTGCCTTTTTTACTCTAACAATTGCCTGTTTCCGCTAACAATGACCTGTTTTGCACTTACAATTGCCAATTTTACTCTCACAATTGCCTGTTTTCCACTTAAAATTGCCAGTTTTACTCTCACAATTATCTGTTTTGCACCCACAATTCGTACTCCCACAATCGCACAATTTTGCACTTACAATTGCCAAGTTTTGCACTCACAATAGCTTCCTGATCCGCGCCATGTCGAGCTCGGCCAGCTGTGCCACGGCGGCGTCAAGGGGGGCCTTCAGCTCTGCTCTGAACTCATTGACCTCGGTCTCCATCTCTTCCACGTAGGTTTTGAGTCTTCATGAGGTCTTCATAGGTACCGAGCGCAGATAGCCGAGCAATGCACTGCTCCAGCTTTTTTTTCTTGAAAAGAAAATAAAAGGAGACAAGGGTGCAATTCTCGCAAAATAGTAGCAAAAATTTCTTAGACTAACATGGTGATTTTATTTTTAGGGGTAAACGGTAAAAGTTATGGATGATGTAGACGATGCAGAAGCCCTGTGTTTGAGTTGTGGAACTCCAATTTAACTTTGTTAAGTTCATTTTTCATCAAAAACCGAAAATTGTAAATCATATTGTTTCACACTGCATTCGGTGTTTGTTTATCACCCTGATAAGAATTATCACTACGTACGAAATATCACGTACCTTATCATTAAATTTACAAGTTTTCTTTTCGTAGACTACTAAGAAATAATTAATTGCCTCTTCAATATTTTCAACCCCAAATTTCTGGACCGGAACACCATCAAGCAAAGGATTGCCTTGTTCTTCTTCCTCCGAACCAGCGACTGGATTCGGAGCAGCCGTAAGGCATTCTTCAGTACCTCCGGATTCTTTTGAATGTGATTCAAGTTTCCCGCCCTTGCTATCAACGGGAGTCTCCATATTGATAGGCTTCCTGTCATCGTCTGAAGGAAGCTTGCCCAAAGTCGACGAGACCAGGCCTGGTTCGAAATTCTCGACATTTTCGTCGGAGATGAGTTGATCCGAAATTAAACTTATGCTCCGATTTTTCTCGAAAGAAGAATTTTGTAATTGGTGGACTTTGGTGAAAAACGACGCTGATGCTTCGATGTCCACCGTAACGTGCATTTCATAAGTGAGCTGGAGAACGACAAAAAAATCAATAGAAAATGATGTGGAAATTAAAACATTCGTCTACGTATATTTAAACTGTTTATTATATTATTCGTTATTGAAAACCCGCAACAAGAGTAACCGAGAGTTTCAAAAATGTGGAAAATTACTTGATGATTTGAAGCTTCACACTAGGTATAAATTGCACAATATAAAGAAACTGCAACATCAGCATGAACATGTGAACCCATAAATTACACTCATGGAATAAGTTTGAAGTCAAGATAAATCACTTTCAAATTTTTATTTAGTCTACTAAATTTTGTTCTCCTGAGCCACTGTCATGAAACCGTTCAAACTTATACATGAAACCGTCCGACCTACCTTTCTCAACAGAGATGTTGTGAAGTCTTGGTGTAGCTCAGATGGAATTTCCGGCAAACTCAATACTGAAGAGCGGAGCAAGATGGCATTCAAGCTTTTGTCCAAGGAGTCCAGCGAGCGGACCGAGCACTGACCAACCACCACAATGGGACTGGTTTTACAGATGCAATTGCCTGAGTTGCACCGGTCGTTTCTGATAAGAAATGTCGAATCTACTTTTTAATTTTTCAGTGAACATTTGTCGATATCAAACATAACAAATTAAGTTAAACTGTACAACGTCAAATTGTGCAGAGCACATTAAATTGTGTAAATTAGATAATTTTATACCCTTTTTATTCGGCGGTCGATCATTTCGACTAAATTCTGGTACGAAATTTTACTTCACAAAAAAAAAACATGAAGACCAAATTACCTTCGGTGTTGACGTACCTTGAATTGATCGCGAAAGAATTGCAGTAAGTGGCGAACATTCTCAATGTATCTGGAACGCAGTACAGAATGCGGTTATTCATGGTAATTGTAAAACTTGATTGCTGAGCATGCTATTTATGCTCATTATATAGTATGCTATTTATGCTCATATTTATGATCCATTAAAGGACCGAGCTCCCGTTTAACCTACCATTATCTGCAAGCCAATCCGCGCGGACGTATAGAAGCGATCCATCGCGGCCAAAACAACGCTGGAAAGCTTCATCGAGCAGCATGCGGCAACCGTCAACGACCACAGTTCTGCCTCTCACGTCGTGGTTCCTGTAGCTCTCGGAGGAAAATTGAGAGTTCTTGGCTTCAAGGCTAGGAACATCCGTTTCCTGCGATAAACAAATTCTACAGTCCATTTGGTCTTCAATTTTTTCTTGCTGTTGGGCTAAAAATTTCAAGTCGGTTTCCGTCAGAAGATGGCAACGTTTATTCTCGTCAATGAGATGTCGTAGAATTCCCCTGAATGCCTCGGCACTACAGGGCTCAATCAAGCACAGGCCTGCGAGTCAAAAGTAGTATTCAAATTAATGCTAGTGACGTTTTTTTTATCAAGTTTGGAAGTATAAGATTGGAATCACAATAAAAACCATACCTTTGCCTTGCAAAAAACTCGGTACAGTCATTAATGGCAAATTCATTAAAAACTTCAAATGATTTAATTCTCATTAATTCAGTACACTTTTAACGTGGAACCTTTCTTGTGCAATCTTGGGACGTATGTCTTGGAACCTTTCTTGTACGTTTTGTATATACATTCTTCATACAAAACGTCATAGGAAACAATACAATAAGACGATTTGATCGGTACAAGACATTTGAGATACAAATGTAAATTATCACAAAAAATAATTACCTGAACGACGGGACATGCAACGAAGAGACCTAATACCGTCCAAATTTTCAGCTTCTTGCAGGAAAACGCACGGAAGACTGTCAGCGGGACGGGGATGCAGCGGGCAGATGTCGTCCAAGTCTTCAATGAACTCAAAAACATCATTAAAGCATTTCAGATATCCCGCCTCGGATTTTCCTTTATCACTTGATATTTTATTTATGAAACATGAACATTTTTCAAGCGTTCTTCTGCTGCTCGGAGATTGCGGTTGGAACAATGCCAATGTTCCGTTTAACGAATCTTGTTTCATAGCATGCAATCGAGGGAACAAAATTCCCGCTAAATGCTGAGCAGACCATTCGAGGCCTGGATGCAGGGCTGCTGAGTTGGCTTCATGCTGCTGGGAATAAATGTACTGTATAAATTATGAACGTGATATCAATCAAAAAATTGGCTAACCGTATAATAATTTACCCTGGATGTGCTGTGAAATATCAGGGATCTGCGACATCATTTGCGGCACGATCGGATGACAACGATGAATATCCGTTATCCTGAATTTAGCTGCACAGTGCACTAGACTCACCTTAAATTTTTCTCGAAAAGCGCTCATAGTTAGAAATTCCACGCATGCGAAGTTGGTACACATGCCTCTTTGGGCGGGTTCATCTGTGTGGTTTTCGGCGATGGGGTTGATGGTCGATGGTTTGAAATGTAGGGCTGTAGAAGAGACCACGCTATTTTCATCGCAAGTGGAAGTCAATTTGCTGGAATCAGAAACGTTATTAACATTCGATTTCACGTCGTCGCATATGGGTGCTGATGATGAAGTAGTTGTCGGACTCTCTGATGAGTCTGAAACAATAAGATGTTCGGTTGTCTTGAAGGTTTCAGACGCATCATCGAGGCAAATTTTTTCCTTTTCGATGACAATAGTGCTTTCTTCTTCGTCATAGATTTGTTGAAATCTATTCGCTCTATTACGCGTTTCTGCGAAAGAATTCGAGAGCTTTTCTTTGATTGATGAAGTTTGCACTGGCGAAACATTCGTCGTCGCAGTACATCTAACATCCGCAGTACAAATGAGAAGAGGAGGATCGGTGAGTGCGGGGTGGAAGGGCACCTGCAGCTCTTCGATGACGTTCAGGAACTCGGACCAAACGGCTGCTCTCAGCTGCAAAAGTGAAACTTCCTTGAGAAGCTACGGAGAATCACAATTTTTCAAACGACTAAAATTTACATAAATTTGGCATAAAAAATTACGTTTATTCCAGATTCTTAATTCGATATGGAAATAATACGAGTACCCGAGATGTAGGTGCTGCGTAGTAGAACAGCGAGAGGAGGCCGTGCAGCCAAAGGTGCAGGGAGTCACTTGAGGAGAATGCACCTGAAGAATTTATAACATCTATTGAACAGATAAAGCAGTGAGGGCAAATAAAATTAATTTAAATATATATTTTACTTCTATGTACTGCTATTTTGAGGTCGATCAGTCGGATGCAAATTTGCAGCAAGCCTACGAATATTGGAAATTTGTAAATACAAAATTAAAACTTAGTAACAAAATTCTATGAAAAAACACAATAAATATAGCGAAACTCCGCGTTAGAGATTTATATTAGCAATCTGAGAGTCAAAGGTGCTTGACTGTGTCATGTTGGATGGTGACTAGTAGGTAAAAGATGAGAGTTAATAGCACTGAACACGTTGATGTGATCACTCACTTGGGCATGTTGTACGGTGGGCGTTGACAAGAGACAGGAAAGTGTTTGCCGCCCTGTACACGTTGGTGTGAAGATGTTTTTGCACATATGGAAAGCTCTTCAATTCCTGCATGCGCTGTAATGAGTGGAAAATATACACGTTTTTTTGTCAGCGACGTTATATTTTGCAGAAATAACAAAATATATCTTAATATGTTAACAGTTAAAGTGAAAGTATAGATAATACTCCTATGTTTGATTTTCTCATGGAAATGATTTCCATTCTTCAGGTAAAGCACAGCTACAATACTGCTATCATACGAGTACATGTGTTACTTCCAACATGTCATTGCATCGAGATTTGGGCGCAGATTTTAAATAATTCTGTTGATTTGATGCCTTGTGATGCCTTCGGGACGACATGACTTGTAACTTTTAAGTTGCCTTATACTGGAGTTGGTTTCAAATTGTAACTTTTAATCAATTGCTTACTTCAATAATACGGAGTGAAGCTTCATTCAAATTGTATCTTTTAATCAATTGCTTACTTCAATAATACGGAGTGTAGCTTTATTCAAAATGTAACTTTTTATCAATTGCTTACTTCAATAATACGGAGTGTAGCTTCAGCCAGTGTAGTATGCAACAGATCATCTGCGTCATCAAAGAGCGGGGAGCAGCACCCGACAAGCAAGTCCACCAGGTCCCCACGCTCGGGGGGACACAGGAACAAAACGTGCCACTTGCTCGACAGTTGCAGGGGGGCGGCGTTCCCAACAGCGGGGGAGTCAGCAACGCTCGTCGCGATGATCTCTACGGATACAAAAAGGAATTAAATTTGAGCTATAATTAAGAATTACTTTCCTGATTTTTAGCGCATTTGCTCATTTATGGAAAAAAGGCGCTATTGCGCTCGTCATGTCTGTCCGTCCGTCGAGAAAATGCGCTCTCTGTCACTCACTGCAGTGAGTACTGATTTGATTTTTTTCTGATTCAATCGATGAAATAAAAATTAATTTGTTAAACATGTAACTTAATATAACCATAAGTGAATGTGTTGATGGAAAAAAATAAAAAAGTATTGCGCACTGACTTTCTGCTTTAGCTGGTATTGCTTGCCGAGTTGGATTCTTATATAATATAAAGCCTATATATAGCAACAAGCAGTATAGTGCTTGATATTTTAGAATAGCTATATATAAATAAATAGTGCTGATTGCTCACTGTTATCCTAACGCCGAGCCGACTGCGCACTGATATTTTGGAATAGTTTCGGCTCATTGTACTCCGATATTCTTATTTGTTTACTAAGGACTGCTCACCGATATAATGCTACGGTTATTACGGATAGCTTACTGATGTTCTGGACACGGAACCACAGATGAGGAGGATGTGGATCAAAGAAGCCTCCATCGCACGCTATGCTCTCTAGCACCGCCACGCACGCTCGCTGAAAAATTTTTACAAATTACAAATTTCAAATCTGAATTTGAAATTAATTCAAATTCAGTATCTTCGAACATGAGTGTGAAAAAAGGGTGAAGTGAAATAATTCTACCTTATTTTGAAATTGACGAAAAAATTTTTACTTAGTCCTGATGCTATTATTGAAGGAAAGCATATAAATAATTAATCGCATAAACTCTGGATCTAAAATTCTCACAAATTTGTTGAATTAAGGTTAAAATATATTTTTCTCTGTTCTGTACTATCTCTAAATAAAACGTTCATATATTTTTTTTATTTAAATACGCCTCTCTATCAAGGCCACCACTGGAATATTGAATCTCAATTCTTAACCACAAATGAATGACAATGTTCGTAATTGGATTGGGAAAAATAACAGATTTTAACATAGAAAGTTTAACAGGAAAATACGATTTATGAGACGAAGTGAAAACTTCTAGCTATGATGCCTAAAAAACTATTAAGCTTCTGTCATAACCAAGCAACCTAGGTGACGTATTTACATATTTTAAACATAAAACACTGTATGAATTAAGTGTTGAAAAGAAGACGCACGCTGACGAGGTGAAGCCTCCTGACGAGGATGACGAGGGGCGTGGCGGGCGCGAGGACGGCGATGCTGGGGCGCGGCAGGACGTGCAGCAGCAGCAGCCGCAGCTCATCTGACGTCATCGTTGCTCTGCCTCGTATCGTCATGGCGGCCTCAACATCGGCCAAAAAATCATAATTTAAATTTCGGTTTAAAAGTGTCAGGGAGAGTTCAGAATGTATTCATTAATATTCATTAAATGAATCTAAACAAAATTTTCTTACACCAATATCTAAATCGGGTGTTACACCAATGATTAATCTTAATATGTGAACTATTCACCTGCTTTAAAATTAATCGCGAGTATCTTAGAAAAAAAATATCGCAGTAATCGCCAGTATCTTCTTCAAAATTCTCGTTAAGGATTATTAAGAATGTCTAACCCATTCCCAATAAAGGCACCATTTGTGTAATTTAATTATATGTTTTGTGGAGTGCCGAAAACATAAATTTGAATCTAGAGAGCAAATTAATGACCATGTAACCCATATTAACAAGAGTAACTATATAATTAATCATGCAGCTGCCCACCATGCCTGAGTTGCGCAGCGCGCGCAGCAGCAGCGAGTGTTTGCCTGACGCGGGCGCTCCCAGCACGAGCATCGCGCCGTCCGACTTCTGGAAATTTGTTGCCGAGGAATTGAAAAGTTATGAGGATTTATTTAATGAAATGAAAAGCTCTGAGGATTTAATTAATGAAATGAAAAACTTTGAGGATTTATTTAATGAAATGAAAAACTTTGAGGATTTAATTAATGAAATGAAAAGCTCTGATTTATTACAATAGAAAACCGTCGTTCTATTGGATAGAAGATCATACAATTACATTAGACATTTAGGTAAATAACGATTTCAAGAATGATATCGAAAAATAATAAAATATGATGCTATTTAACCAGAAGATATGAATGTCCATCATCGAATACGCAAGCTTCAAGCTGTAGAGCTGTAGACACGAAGCGATACGATTAAAATTTTTTCACATAAGCATTGGAAATGGTTGATCTTAGTCCCACCTTCACCACAAAAGGAAAGAGCCACTCAAATCTTCTACTGGAAACGGATGTCACAAATTCAAAACTTTGATTTCTGCCATCTTGGGACTTAGTTTCACTGTTAGGACGAAGATGTACGTCTGTGGTTGTTGCGCCGTCCGGTGTTTGAGAAATCTGAGTCACGGGTTCACTTTTCTTCACAGATCTTGAGAGATTGCCGAGCGGTTTATCGTCCACAGGGGAGCAGGATGACGGCTCTTCGTCAGGAGATAATTGCCGCCTCAAGACGCGTTGTTCAGAACTGCTCGCTGGCGACACGATATCGGGACAAAATTCTGTCCAGTTCACCCACTCGCATCGAGAGATGACAAATTTTAAAAAATTCGAAGACGTTCCCGAAGACGCGAACGTTTTCAAATCTGGAATAATAAAATAAGATCTCTGGCTAATGCGCCTCTATTCTATAAAAGTAATTATCGGCAGCGATAAAAATTTCGAATTCAAGTAAATAAGTTACCCCCTGAATCATTCGGCTTATAAACAAAATTAATGTACTCTCATCAATATAAACTTTCATGTCATCGGAAATAATTGCTAGGCTAGGCCTTGTCTAATAGTGCGGTCAGATCACGGTCAGATTTCAACTTTGTGTACATCGCCTGAAATTCTTACGGTGTTGTAGATGATACAGTTTACTAAAAAATACTCACCATGAATCACATCATCAGGCATTTGTTGAAATTCCTTTAATTCCTTAACGACAGCATTCAATGCCGAGCAGAAGCTTAGATGGCAACGAGGCTCCAATGCAGACAACCCTACCTATAGAGAACTTAAATTAAAACCCCAGCCGACTGATCAGCACTCAATTGGGAACCAGAGATATTTGAGTGAATATTTTAAATTGTGAAGCTAGTCATTCAATAGTTAGAGCTGTATGGCAGCATGAGATCAATACAATTCAAATCCTTCGTCTTCGAAATAATTCAAGTTTAATACTCCAACTGACCTAATTTACGACACAATGAAACCGCTACCAATAATAATTCAAAAGATAATTATTGCTCTAATTTTATTTATATCTCATGGATACGAAGATGTGCGAGCACACGGACCTGCAGGACGCAGTCGATGAGGACATTCAGAGAGATCCTAAGCGACGCTGTTTTGCTCCAAATAGCTCCCAAAATGGCGACGAGTTGCTGTACCTAGTACAAAAACCTCCAATTATAATTCGATTATAAATATTTTGATTTTATAGTATACGAAATCTATTTAAAAACTTACCAAGTAGCACTCTACATAATATGTTCTCTGTAATCTAATTATTATACTATCAAATGTAACTATTATGTTGAATGGAACCTATACTGCTGTACTTACTACTTAGCACAAAACTTATGTAGGATATCGCTCCTGAAATTTTAACTGCGAGATTTCGTGAAGAAAGCTGGCAAATCAGACGAGTTTGAATGTATGATAACCCCACAGCAATTAATAACGTAAAAAATATTCCAGTTAAACTGGCGTCAATTTAATGAAGCATGGAAACATAATGAAACATAATAAAACTTAATAGAAACATTTTATCTCATTTGTTCTAATAATATTGGACTGACTACACGGACAGCGGAGCTCTGAGAAGCCTGCAGCCAACTGCTGTGCGCCTGTTCCTCAAGTGCGTGGGTGAGCGGCCGCACCAGCAGGCAAAATATTTGCGTGATTTCGTCTTCCATTGACGCAGATTTGACGTCACTTGTTGTTGAGTTTGGCTGTACAACATTCGTGCCTGCGGAATAAGGAAGAAGGAAGAAAACATTCGCGAATGATAGACTATGATTGCAACATTTAGACATCGGAAGCAGATCGATAAATATATATATACTTGCCTATCAGCCTCTTTATTTCGTTGTTAACGATTAGTTCCAACAATGTTCCTTCGTTAGAGGTCTCCATAGACGACTTCTTGGAGTCAAGGATTTGCGAGAATTGGTTCACGATTTGGTCCTCCTCGATGCAGTTCTTGGTTGAAGGTCGCAGTTGGAGTAGAGCGCACTTTTCTAGCACCCAAAGCGGGACGTCGCTCAGCCTCTCAACCTCAAAAAACAAACGAATTGCAGAATAAAATCATTTTAAATACCTTTCAGCTATATTCACGAAAATTGCAAGAAATCTAAAAATTCTAAGGCAATAAAATCAAACTGAAATTCCCTTTTTTTTTGTAAACGAATTCGTAAGCACTAAAATTAGCTTAATATGATGAAAAAAAGTAACTTGAAATGCACGTTGAGGAAATATTTTTCTGCCATAACAAAAGTATGAGATGACAAGCATTATTAAACAAGTGCTGTAATATACTCACCAAAATGACGTATGTTAGAGATGAGCCCTGCAAAGTCTCTCGTGAAGTCGTTAAATCAAAAAGTTTTCCAAAAGTTAATGAAGAAAGGGCAGAGTCTCGCAGGACAACAAATCTGGAAAAATGAAAGTATAAATGAAAAGTATTTATTTTAATTTTAAATCCTGATGATTTGATATCATTTAAGGTTAGTTCAATGATGGAATTTCAAGTTTAAATTTTGATAAGCGTTAAATAAAACATTTTTTTTTCATCGTAAAGCCATGGTAATGAATAACATGCTTCGGGCCATTTCTATGCTGAGTGGTGGTTCTAATAAATTTTTTTAAGGAATCTTGATTGATGTGGACTCATTCACCAAGACTCATTTATTAACTAGATTGCATTCGTCAATGATTTGAAATGTTCACTGATATATTATGGCGTTACCTCGACATATATATACTCACTGGTGTCGGAGCGACAGTTCTACGGCAGCTGCGGCAGTAAGGAGACGTTGGTGCAGATGAGCGAGGCTGTCTGACGCACCAGCGTGCGACTGTACAGAATTAACACGAGAAAATAATGCTGTTTACTAAATTCCAATTTATTAAACTGAAGATCTGTTTGGTGGTACCATTTCTCGATAAGCGAGAAAATATACCACATTTAATTCCCGACCTAGTTTTGATTTAGTAGTCTACTATAGAAAAATCACCATCATATCTCAACCGAACTCTATTCATTTACCTAAATTTCTAAATAAATATCTTTAGAAAACTCAAATAACATTCGAATAATTATTATATTTATTTACAACTTCTCGGCACAATTACATTCAGTCTACGAAAGACGTAAAAAGCTTGTAATTAAAACCTTCCAACTTGAATAGAATTGATCATATCCGTTGCATACGCGCGCATTAACAATCCGGTTAGATAGAATGTAATCGAATTGAACTTTTGAATAAAATAGTTTATCACCCGCATGAGTATTTGAGAAAGAAGAATAATGTATACAAAATTCACTTAGAAGGCAACTCAGGTCATCAGGTTATAGACCATTTGCAAAAAAATAAGTAAAAAAAGATATGGCAGATAAATTTGATTTATATTGTTTTAATATATTTTTGAAAGCCCTTAGCCGCACTGTCATCAGCTGCACTGTAATCAGCTGCACTGCAATCAGGTGCACTGCTACTTATCAGCTGCACTGCTACTTATCAGCTGCACTTACCAAATTTCTGACCGTATGCAGCGCTGCGGCGACAGAAGTGGAGGCATCTGTTGTTGTTCCGTTCATCTGATAATTAAACCAAAAACTGATGAATTTCTCTGTCGTAACATATATAGTAGCCACATATAATATTCACCAAAACAGACGTGTTCGAAAACTATATATATTGTGCTATATTGCTGGAAAATTTCAATAAATGAGAAGCAGATTTTATTGATATTATTATTCAATGTGTTTCTCTTCTTCCTACAGTTTTGTTTTATCCCCGTTTACATGATATGATTTTCGCAATTTTTGCGTTCGTGCTTAAAATTTGAATTGTTTCTTTGTATAGAAGTTCAGTGGATTTTAAATAATCATCTGCAGGAGAGTTTATCAGATAATGAACACATGGGCTCATTTTCACAAGTATTTCTTGTAAAAATTAATGCATTGTGTATCCCAAGTCATCTCAATCACCTTCAGTAGCGTGGCAACGGCAAGCCGGAGCGTCGTGAGCTTTCCGGAATCCGCGGGCCCGGAGAGCACCAACACGCGGCCTCTGTTCTTCTTCAGGAGCCGCGTCAGGCAGAGCGCGTCTGTCGCCTGCGCGGCGTCTCTCAGTTAGTCCGTTACAGCGCTCAATTAATTAAACCGTAGGACACGGTTAAAATTTAATATTTCATAAATTTACTACTTAGGCTTGATTATAGCTGTATTTAATACGCATACAATTGAAGTTAAATACAAATGAACATAGATAGTTGTTCTTCATATGATTGATTAGGGAATGATTCAGATGATTAAAGTGCGGCCCAATGAACAATGAGTTAAACGAACAAAGGGAGTTGTTTTCACGCAATCGGTCACGACCATGACAATCCCAGATAGTATTGAAATTTTATTCATTTCAGTGGTTGCATTTCAGCTAATGAGCAGCCTTTTCGTAAAGTCTATCGAAAATTATATTAAAAATAGTCACAATTTCACCAAGCTAAAGGACAACCATGTGGTTTTAATATTGAAAATATCTGTGAGTGGTATTACTTAAAAAAATACTTCACCTGGTGAGACAAGTACCCGAGTTTGAACTCAGAAATGACTGTACGGACAGTCGTCATCAAGTCGCTGCTTGGATCCTCCTCCTCTAGGGTGTTGGCATCCTTAATATTGTGGAAAAGAGTCAGTCATGGCAAATATATTAGTGAAATTATCCGTAATATTTGGTTTATTTGAGCCATACGATGGAACATAATTTTCACCGACGGTGCTTAAAAAATTTCGCCTCGCTGAAGAAGATTTTCGCTGCAGTTGATGCGAAAATTATGCCGCTTATATGTTTAGTCCGGATTTCCCATGTTTGCATGAGTCTTTGTATGTTTGAATTTTTGTGAGCTATCTAAATCTTACATAGGTCGGAGTCATGTTTACACAATACAGTTGCGTCTCACGTGTTGCGTGCCTGCAGAAATATCGGTTTGTTTGGGGGGCTGCGACTATAAAATCTAACAAATGAGGCTAGAATATTCCTTCAATTTATGCTGAATTGTTCAAGCACGTTTTTTCCCAGCCCTCCTGCCATCACGTTTTAATTTATCCTGACAAGTTCGATACAATTATTATGTTATCCTAGCGTACGTGCCATTGGCTTCAGTTTACAGCAGTTCACTCCATTGAGAGAATGTTCCCTTTCTAAAACTTTTCATTATTGTATTAGCACAAATTAGCACATCACTCCAATATTGATTATGTGATAATTAAGTATTTGCAAGAGGAACCTGCAGTAGGTGGTGGGACATCCTGGTGGGGGGCAGCGTGACCCGTTGGGGCGGGTGAGGCAGCAGCTGCGTAAGTAAACTACGCACCAGCGGTCGTAGGTGCGGTGCTATACGAGACCGAACTTCCAGCCTCGAGTATCACAATAAAATTAAATTAGTTGTGAGCACAGTAATTGTGGAGTGATTTTAGAAATAAAAATCGTTTTAGAAATAATTATAAAATTATAACGTATACAAGGCTAGCTTTGAGCATCCATTCAATTACGTTGAAGTGAACAACTTTGTGTTGATATAAATAACAACCTCATTAATATAATAATGATAGCCAGCATTTGTTAGGTCATTTATAGATAAAACAAACATAATCATTAAGCAAACAAACATAAAACAAATCAAAAGTCAAAACCAAAAAGAAATAAAATTCATAATCCCTCATCAAATAAACCTATGTCTAATGGAAGCATAGTATGTATAGTACGATTCTTTTACCAAGAAGTGTAAATAAAAAATTGCCTTGCTATGAAGTTGGAATAAAATATCATTAACGCCGTCATTATTTTGCACTTATGACTAAAAAAATTGTAACTTAAATTCGTCAATGACGGTTGACAGTTATCTAAATAATGCAGGAAGTGAGTTTGCTGATGGGTGCATGAGGGACGAGGTTATATTGAATGCTGGTTGTTGACTCCACGGAGTTTGATAAAACTTTTTAAGCGTTGAGATTCTCTTGACTGTGTGCGACATATATTTGTTCTAGCAGGCTATATAACTGGTTATAGTGACAAAAATATTCATATGCATTTCCTCACAAAATCTAATGGTACAATTGTTATTTAATGTTTATTTCAGTTTTATGTCAGTATGTTTTAATGTTTATTTCAATATTTCTATAGTATGTATAAACACTGGGCTCACTTGAAAAAGATTCTGGTAAACAAAATAAGTGGTGCAGCTCAATATGCTTACCAGAGAGAACGCAGTGCTTTTTCTTCGATGCCTGTGATTTCTTCTTTGTATTTATCGTCAAATTTACTGCCGATGTCATTTCTATCATCTGGGTTTCCATTATTTTGAAAATTAATATCGTTATTTCGCGTTTCAGTTTCTCCAGTATAATGCTGGTCAGCATCGGTATTCCCGTTGGAATATCCAGCACCGGGAATTTCAGCCTCGGCCGCACCCTCAGTGCGGCGCTGGTTTGCAACTCGAGGACCGCGCGGGCGCGCAGCAGCGGCGCAGGCCGCCGCCACTTCCGTGAGACGCTCGATGCTCAGCGTCGCGCTAGCGCCAAGCTCGCTGCGCTGCAGCACTCGGCAGCCGGCGCGCAGCGCGCGCGCGGCCACCGGCACCTGCGCGATATATACAAGATAAAATTACAAATAAAAAAAATTGAGCAAATTATTTTAACAGTTAAATGGTCAATGTTTTCAAGCAATTATAATTGCAGTGACTGAACATGAGTATGTGGAATCGCGTCCCACAAGTTTTCATTTATAATTACAATTTTGAGATTTATTGTCAAGATTATAATTGTGTTACGTCTAAGAAAAATAGCAAGTAACCTGGGAAGAAGGCATTGCGGTGGCAGCAAGCAAAGCCTCCATCAAGTCTGCGTCTGGCAGCGTGTGGCTCGGCAGCGGCACCGTGCGGCAGCGCTTCAGAAGAGATCGTCCTGCGTTCGATGAACAGAAACTTGACCAGTCTGGAATATTGAAGGAAACTATTGAAAATTCAAGGGAAAATTGAAGGGAAACACAGAATAAATTATTGTTATTCTTTGAGTCACCGGTATATACATGAACCTTATTTATTGTAGGGGCAAAATAGTGCAAGTATGTACCTCCAATGGACTGAGTACACATGCTAGATGCACAATAGAATGTGTATAACGGTGTATGTCATGAATGCAATGATTGCGTTTACTAACTAAACGTTCATGAATTATAATTCATTGAACATAACACTTTTCCTCCACTATTTAACTTTTGCAGTCGAGGTTCTCATTTCAGACAGTGTTATGCTTTATCAAGGTGGTGTTGAATGCAATGGATTCACCAATTGTGAGCTACTCTCTGCAGTCAATATTACACATTCGTGCTTGCAGTTTCGTTTCCTTTCTTTGTCAAAACAGTATGTTCGGACATATTTTTCAGATTTTCTGGGGTCACATTAGCTTCATTGCACCAGGTAGCGTTTCTCAAAAAGAAATGAATTTTAACATTATTTGCATTGTCAGTTGGATAAATAGTACTAATTATTTAATATGAGAAAATTAACAGCAGAAATAAAACTGGAAGCAAAACAAAATAACTTGAGGAATTGAAATTTGCATGAAAATAAATTTTGAGACGCGTATGATAAACGAGGTGAAATTTGCATGAAAATAAACTTTTAGACGCGTATGATCTTAACGAAATGACTCAATTATATGCAGAATTACTATAAAATTTGGTCCCAATTACATCAGAGACAATTTTTCGTCTTTCATGGGTTTTCAGGCAAGACATTTGACCTCGATGGCTTGTCACTCTCACCGCTGGCTTCTCGAGACGAGGTTCCTCCGTCGCTGCAGAGGAGGATGCCTGAGAGGTCGTCGACGAGGAGCTCGTCGTCCTGGACCTGCAGGTTCACAGCACAGGTCACGTCATCTTTACCGTGAGTTGCCGCAAATGTTCATCAAATGTTTAAGGAAAATTTTTGTATATTCTCATGTCATCATGAAAAAAGTATGAGCATTTTCCGCATGCAAAATTACAAGAATATTTCCAAAATAATCACAGAAATAGAGAAATTATGTCAGACTTTAATGACGAGTTTGCCGGCGCTATCCTCGTCTGTAGTGTGGCGAGCGACCAGCACGGCAGTCACGTGAGATATGACGTGGGCAGACGCCGTCTCCAGCCCGCTCAACTCAAGCCACGACCCACCCAACACTGCACCTTAAGAGCGGATAAAGAACATGTGTAACAAGACAACTCAGAGCTCAATATGCTATTTGTTTTCAGTCACAACTCACCCAACACCCAACATGGTCTTAGTTTACAAACATAAATTAACGCATAAAGAAATTTTAAATTGGACCCAAAAATTCTTCATGGGTCTTAATTCGGGCCCCACCAAGCTTCTTCTTTTGCAATAACAACAAGATTAAAACAAACGTAGAAAAATTAGAAGCTTAATGCAATCCAGTTTTTTCTAGCTTTTCTATCAGTTCGGAGTTAACATTATAAATAAGTAATAATTGATCACTCTCACATCTTGATTATTTTAAATGCGAAAAAGAAGCAAGAAGAAATTGATATAAAATCAATCGTTCTCCTATAACGAAGACGGTCTCTACCCACAATTGGCTCAATATCAATCAGGTTTGATTGAATTTAATTGAATTGACTAATAATAAGACAATCAATAACAATGTAATATTAACCCTTAATTAAAGCAGCAATGCGTGAGCGTGACGCTGCAGAATGCAGTCGCTCTGACACAAGATGGCGACCGCAGACCGCGGCCGCCTCCTCCACCAGACGCCGGCCCGAGCTGTCATGGCCTGCACAAGACAGACAAAATTGCTAAGGAATTTGCATTCATTTTCAACCAATACATTTCTTCTGCTAGATTACTAATGCATTCAAGTCTAAAAATAGCCATGAGATTTCTGCTGTGCACAGAAGAATCAGCATGGGCAGATTTTTCAGTAAAGAAGAAATTATGGGCAGGGTGGCCCAGTGGTTACAGTTTAGAGTACCAGAATTGGAGCAGAGGTGTGGGTTCGATCCCAGCTACCTGCGGGTGTTTCTGGTCAAAATCGGCGAAGAGGCCGGGCGGTTAAAGAAAATTTGAAGCAATGAGTTACGAGTTCAAGCCCGCAACACGCTGTGGTTGTTCTGCAATGTTTAGAATCGGCGACCGGCCTACGACCTAATTAACACTGAAGCCGCTATAATATTATTATTATATTGTATTATTGTATAATAAAAATTACCTTATGAGAGTCTGTGCACAATTTGACGGAGTTTCGATGTCAATGCTTTTAAAAATAGAATTACTGCAGGGAATCTATTATAATAACTAGAAACATGTGGGCTACATGAGTGATGAGTTTCTCATGTGAGGTACAAAAGTTGCATGCTTCACATGTGAGGTACACGAGTGTCATATACTTCTCATGTGAGGTACAAGAGTGGCATGCTGCTCATGTGAGGTACAAAAGTGCCATGCTGCTCATGTGAGGTACAAGAGTGGCGTTCTTCTCACGTGAGGTACAAGAGTGGCATGCTTCTCATGTGAGGTACATGAGTGGCATGCTGCTCATGTGAGGTACAAGAGTGGCATGCTGCTCATGTGAGGTACATGAGTGGAATGCTTCTCATGTGAGGTACATGAGTGGCATGCTGATCATGTGAGGTACAAGAGGGGCATGCTGCTCATGTGAGGTACATGAGTGGAATGCTTCTCCTGTGAGGTACAAGGGTGGCATGCTGCTCAGGTGAGGTACAAGAGCGGCATGCTGCTCATGTGAGGTACAAGAGTGGCATGCTGCTCAGGTGAGGTACAAGAGCGGCATGCTACACACAGAGTAGCAGACGACGTTTAAAAAATCATGAGGTACAAGAGTGGCATGCTGCTCATGTGAGGTACATGAGTGGAATGCTTCTCATGTGAGGTACATGAGTGGCATGCTGATCATGTGAGGTACAAGAGTGGCATGCTGCTCATGTGAGGTACAAGAGTGGCATGCTTCTCCTGTGAGGTACAAGGGTGGCATGCTGCTCATGTGAGGTACAAGAGCGGCATGCTGCTCATGTGAGGTACAAGAGTGGCATGCTGCTCATGTGAGGTACAAGAGCGGCATGCTACACACAGAGTAGCAGACGACGTTTAAAAAATCATGACCAGTTTCAAGAAATCGCACTGCCCAGATATGAGATCTGTCACCTGTGTCTGAATGTGCGAGGACTACATAACGAAGTGAGAATTATTGGTCGACACTCGCGGCAGGATGAGTTAGATAATTGAGCAGAGAGATCTGCCGGGACGAGTCTCAGAGATCCTGTTTTCCGCGAGTTCTTCGTCTCGCTCTAGCCAGGTTTGTTGTAATATTAGGCTATATAAACTAAAGCAAATAGCATAACTTATTTGTTACTTGAGATAATAGGCTGTAATTACGGCCTCTACAATAGCAGTTATTTATTCGCAACTTTCATATTTATTTCTGTCACTGGTGAATAAACTCGTCACAGGACGTCAAATACTTATCGATTTTTGTCATTTATTGAACATACCGCAAACGGTTTCTGTAGACAAATTAACATACTCGTACAAATGAACAAACGTAAAATATAATAGAATGGTGATATAATCGTGAATAACTCATCAATATTTCAACAGAAATATTTTAAGATGAAAGTAGTAATAAATATTCAAAATAAATACATGGATCCTTACCAAAACAGTCCGGTCACAGTGCTGTTGCACCAGTCGCAACCCGTGAATTGTGACACAAATCTCAACCCAGGTAGGACTTGCCTGCTTCTACGTAGGCAAAATTTCAGTAACTTGTACTGAACATGACATATCGAAATCTGCGGCTGTATGCAGTAAAAATTGCTAAACATAGTATAAAGAATATGGCTCTTTGTTCGGGGGATTGTTCGGAATGAAAACTCGTTGTGGATTGTAACGGTTTCTGAAAACAAAGAATGAACAATTTGAACACAAATCGAGGTATTCGAGATTATAAACAATATAGAGAAAACAGCCAAGGTTAACAAGTAATAAAAAGGATCATAACATAAGTAAATGATAACGTACCAAATTGCTGAACAATCTCGGTCAAGTTTGGTTCAAAATGAATTTTGTCTGAGCTCATTAACTCTGGTCCTGCCTAAAAGGTGCCAACCTTATGTACACGAGAGAAGTATGCCTAGTAAAATTCTTTACACATAGTTCATTTACTGCTTTATAATTAAAAGCTTTAATGATTTCATGCAACAGCGTGAGGTGAGGAGCGACGTACCTCTCACGAGAGGTGAAGAGCGACGTACCTCATGTAAGATGAAGAGCACTTACTTTTCACAAGAGGTGAAGAGCGACGTACCGCATGAAAGGTGAAGAGCATTTACTTTTCACGAGAGGTGAAGAGCGACGTACCTCATGAAAGGTGAAGAGCCACTTACTTTTTACAAGAGGTGAAGAGCGTCCGGCGATGCAAGTAATGATGGAAGCAAGAGGAGCTTCCATCTCTGATGTGGTGAAGTGTGCGACGCTGCCACTGCGGCCCCCAAATTCAAATCCAAACTCCAGCTCGCCTGGAAGTTCAGCAAAGATTCATTTATCTAGTTCGCTAGGCCAGCATCTTAGGGCCTCGACATCATTTGGTTTTCACGTGAACACGAGCACTTCATATGTATTCATTTAGGCTCACTAATACATCCCCCGTGTTAATATTAGTTAAGGATGCGAGGCGGTTCAGAGTAGTAAACCATATATTTTGCATAAAACTCTCTGCTGGAGACGCATGAACCTTCAGTCAGAATAAGACAACAAATCGAGTTAATAAAGTGATTAATTACATATCACTCATGAGAAATACCATGATAAATGTTCTCTATAATGTTCTGAGCAGCTTTGTTCGTGTAGACAATTTTATTTAATTTTGAAGCGATCTGAACTTTTTCCGGGATGTCTCTTCGAGAAAGACAAGAAGTTTGAATAAATATATATGTATTGTGCCTTCAATTAAAAGATGTTAGATAGTAAGGAATACCGTCTGTTTGCCACGCCCAAGCAATAAACTTTTTCTCATGACATTAAATTTTTTTAATTTCAACATCGGTGAAAAAAGTAAGGATGACAATTAGTCAGAGTGAGAGGAAAACTGACTTAGGCTTTCGTTGTATCGTATTAATCATGCTAGATCAAAAACAGAATGGACCAGGAAATAATTATTATGTTATGCCGGACTTTCTAGCAGATAAAAGGCAAACGCAGACACCGAATAAAAATAGGTTTAACCTATACTTCTGATAGGGTTATAAGCGGAGGAGTGACTCGAAATTAAGAATTATCAATATAATTAAAAAATATAACTCAGTACTCACTGCAGTGAGTGACAGAGAGCGCATTTTCTCGTCGACGAAAACGTGAAATCACGGACGGACAGACAGACGAACGGACAAACGGACATGGCGAGCACAATAGTGCATTTTCCATAAATGACAAAATGCGCTAAAAATGTGTCTTCTCACGCGTTAAATTGAATAAATTTCTTCAGCGGGCCAGTAAATTTAATACGAATTTCAGTCAAATCGTTGGTACCATATTCAACGCTCACCACTACGTACCTGATAACATAAGTTAAGTAGCTAAAATTGAAGCAATAATTAAACTCACAGTCTGCGACGCGCACAGTCAGATTTTGGTCGCCGTCGAGATGATACCGCGGCTGGAGGTAATATTCGCGACCAGCAGCGCCATCACATCTGAGGTGGTATATATACGGCATTTTATAGGGAGCAGTGAACAATGGAGGATAAAGAAGACCTGGTGCAGTATGAAGATAATAGAACAGGAGTAGTGAACAATGGAGGACAAAGAAGACCTGGTGCAGTAAGTACGTTAATAGAACAGGAGCAGCGAACAATGGAGGACAAAGAAGACCTGGTGCAGTAAGTACGATAATAGAACAGGAGCAGCGAACAATGGAGGACAAAGAAGAGTGCAGTAGGTACGGTAATAAAACGGGAGCAGTGAACAATGGAGGACAAAGAAGACCTGGTGCAGTAAGTACGGTAATAGAACGGGAGCAGTGAACAATGGAGGACAAAGAAGACCTGGTGCAGTAAGTACGGTAATAGAACAGGAGCAGCGTACAATGGAGGACAAAGAAGAGTGCAGTAGGTACGGTAATAGAACAGGAGCAGTGAACAATGGAGGACAAAGAAGACCTGGTGCAGTAAGTACGGTAATAGAACAGGAGTAGTGAACAATGGAGGACAAAAATGAGCATTTTCTAAATTCGGAGACAGGAAGTAGAGAAAAGCCACGAATTCTGCATGAACACACTAGTGTATTAGGACCCCTGGTTCGTCACAAATAACACTACTACAAACTAAAAGCAAAAGAAATTTAAAATTGTTGAATTTAGCAGAAAACAACAAAATTGTATGAGAACAAAACTGAATATTTGTACAAACTTTAGCCGCTGCGCCAGAGTGCGCGTGGTGTTCAGGGCTTGCAGCAGCGGCAGAAGCAGGCGCTGCAGGCGGCGGGTCCCGAGGGGAGAGGAAGTCAGGTCCTGATAGACGTAAAATAAATATGAGACATTCTGAATAAATAATTTTCACAAGGATTCAAACATGAAATATGAAACATGGGACATAGAGGCGCTTCCTTCACGAAAAAAATAGTTGATATAGTGATAGAAATATAATTATGAGATTCAAATTAATTCTTAGAGTGAAAGATATGTAAAACGAATTTTAACCCGAATAAAAAGACCTAGTTTTCGAAGGAAATAGGATCCTAATCCCCGACCAGTAATTTTTCTCCAGGACACCGAAGTTCATTTTTGGTGATCAGCTCCCGGACGACGGCGACGTGGCGAGCCACGCGGTCAACAACGTCCTGCATGGCTTCGTTGCGCGCCTCCTGGGAAAAATTGAGAGCAAGCCATGAAATTTGAGGGGAAAATATGGAAAAAATTTTCTCTGGGTAATTCTACTAAGGAAAAGTATTCATCGTCTACAGTTTGCTACAAGATTATCACCCATTATTTGTCTGAGTCTAATCTAGGTTAGCAAAAGAATTAGTAGATGGCTAAAATGTACAGCAGGAAGATGAGGAACAATATGAAAGAAATGTCAAATTTTCTGTTAGCGGGTGCTTACAACTGCAGCAAAAGCTAAGCTGTTTTCAAATCTAACAAAATTAAATTTCTTAGTTTCAATTTGTGCAAAAATTAACGCTTCATTCTCTCAAGTTGTAATGTTAGCAGAGGCTCTCCTCGTAATTAAACATTTCTTACCGCGTTGTTCATACACATCGCTTCACCCAAAGCTTCGTTCCAACGCAGTTTCCAGGCAACAAGCACAGCATTGCTCACGCTTCTTCCGATTGTTTCCTCAGTTAATTCCCAATGCTTTCTGAAAGCAACTATCAAAGTCATTACTTGAGTTTTATACGCGTTTTTAGTTTCAGCAATGATGCGATTGATGCGGTGGCCGAGAGAATGAGTTTCGCCGCTTTTCGGTGGAATGAAAACCTCGGGTGATGTTTGCTTCCATGAGGGCGGGAAATCTACCATAGAAGTAGGGTCGAAATCGCCGGTAGATGTAGTCATGGGTGAAGTAGAAGAGATATCGAGTGAGGTTTCAGATGTTGACACTACATTGGATTCTCTAGAATGTGTAGGAGGAACTGTAGTATGAGAATCATGTGACATATAAGGAACTGTAGGCGAACAAGGAGCTAAGGAGACATTTTTCAACAGGTATGGGACTTTTTCGATGAATGGAAGGAGTTCGCCGTCGTGGTTTACAATGCCGGTTATGACTCCATCGTCGGCTTCAGTAATGCTCTTGATATTCAAAATCTGAAACAAATATAACCCAATGAAATTAAAGACTACTAAAAAAATAAAGACTGAGTGTAGTGAAGTATGCATTTCTCCAAGCATTTTATCAGCATTACATCTTACAGGAAGTCAGACCTACAATCTTAGAAAATTATACGATTCCAAAAAGAGATAGAATAATTGTTTTCAAATAAGTAATGTCTCGATAATCTACAATAATTAAATGACCTATTTGCAGCTCGGAAGCGAGTCACGTATTGCGATTGGCGTTCGAATTTCTTGCGGTCTACCTCACAAGTTGGAAATGAACTACCATTTACATGATTTACTGCTTTTTCATGTGTAAATGGTTATAATTTTAACGCACTTTAGGAATCACGATTTTTAGGGTATTAGTCGATTCAGAATCAGCTATGAGCTCAGCCAACTCCAAGTCTGTCAGGAAGTGCAGACGAGGACAGAGTCGTCGATGCTGTGGCAGGTGAATTTTGAAGGCGAACGGCATCAAAGTTTCACATTCAAAGTCGAGTTCATGAAGATCTGACAAGTACGAAGGATTTCGTGCCATCGACATGACGAACGGCCAGCATTTGGTCTTGTAGATTATCTGCGGCAGAAGGTTGACAAATTTTTTATTGATTAATTATCTTGGCACGAATTATATGGTTTTGCTTTCAGTAGATGTTTAATTGTGTTACGAACCTACTGAATTAATTGGAAGACTAGCCCTGATATATTGGTGAAATAAGGAAGGAGACATTGTTCGATGTCATTGGCATTGAATAAGTATATAAATAAAAGGAGATAAAATGAGAGACGAAACAAAATAATAACTAACCTCTCGATAAATGCACATCAACTTGGTTTGGTCCAAAGGTCCATTACTGAAGGGGCGACATCGCAGCAAACGGAAGCGCTGCTTGGTCCTCAGCCACGCCTGCAGCAGGCGATCGGCGGCTACGAGGTCGTGGTTAAGTGCGGTCACGGCAGCGGCGTGAGCGAACGACGAGCTTCACATGCACGTACAATACAATTGAAATGCTATTTTTTTAAATATTTAGCAGCATTAGAACAAGTAAAGAATCGAAGTGTTCCTTCATTGTTACATGTCTGAGAAGGATTGTCATAAAAATCCATGTCAGGCCACACAGCGATCATAATTATTGGCAAGGTACGCATAAAGGTCTTTGTCACGCCACACTGCAATAATGATTATTGTCAGGGAATGCGTACGGCGACTCGGCAATTTGCCGAAGCTGGCAGGTTTGTGTGCCCAGGAGACGCTGCAGGGAGAGCAGTCCCGTCACCTCAGCCCCACCAGGCTGCTCCTTCACGCGCAGCTGCAGGCTCCTCAGCTCCTGGAATACACCACCTCTGCATTTATATTAGGACGAAATAGGTTACATTGAGCATAAATATTTTCCACCACCTACGATAAGAAACATTTAACTTTTTGATTAACTTTTCATACCATTGATGAAGTAATCATTCATAATAAGCAATAATGAAGATGGGAAAAGAACATAAAGCGGCAGAGCGAGACAAGAGGAGGCAGACTTTGGCCAGGACGAGAATGCGGGCGCCGGTGCGGCACTCGAGGCGCGCGCGGCTGACGACGTCGTCCAGAAGGGCGCTGTGCTCCTGCAGCTGCAGCGCTGCCACCTGCAGCACGCTGGCCGACCTCCGCTGCTGCTCCGGCACCTCTGCAGAGCGTGGTGATGTGAGTGATAATATGGCGTGAGGTGGTCATAAGGTGGTCATGAGGTGGTCATGAGGCGGTCATGAGGTGGTCATAAGGTGGTCATGAGGTGGTCATGAGGTGGTCATAAAGTTGCCATTAGGTTTTATGTTAGTGAGATAATCATGATCTAGTCATACGGAAATTGTGAGGTGGTCATGGAGTAATTGCTGGCTAATCGTGGTGTGTCATATGTAATCGTGGGGTTATCCTGATGTGGTCATTCGGTAATTCTAAGGAAATCATGAAGAGCCAAGCGGCAATTACGTTAATTATACAGCTCTGTGAGCAGGCAGAGAGGTCCGCCGATTATCATATAAGGTGCAATGCTCTTAATTGTTGCATAATTACGTTACACAAAGTTGGACAATATGAAATTCAATGTTATAGTTCTATCTTCTTTTTTCAAGCTCACTCATGAAATATTATGTAGAATGAACAGGGAGCTTGAAATTATATATATCTACTACAAGTTCTCCTTCTGTTTTAATAAATAATTGAGGAGTCAATAAAAAAGCTGTTCGTTACCCAACAGCTTGCAGAGTACGGCCCAGTGACGCTGCTTCACGGCACGGTGCCTCAGCGAGCAGGACGCCTGCAATGAAAGGAATCATACACCTTACCAAAAATTCACATCGTAATGCAGTCAACTCACTAAAACGTAGCACAAATTCAAACTAATAATTCATTAATCGTGGCACAAATGGAGACACAAATTCATATGATATATGTGGCTCTCTAATTCGAATAAAAAATGCGACTTGAATTAGTAACATAAATCCGATTTCCTCAAGATCTGCATGCAGCTACATTTGACGATTTGAAACAAATTTATTGCTGCCTGATTGTAGAATTTGGAGAAAAGTTCATAGACTCAATTAACAACGAAATTTAAACAAAATGTTGAAATTACACTCTGGCTGTCTAATACTCGAATTACACGATGAAGGCCTCGCGATGGCTGGGTTAACGTTTTTGCGCTCTGTGTTTTACTCATACACCAACGATATGAGTCACAGGAAATAACCTAGAGACCTAGGTAGGAAATTAAGTCTAAAGACATAATTTAACTCTGAATCCAACAAGTAAACATCGCGAGGACCTGTAAGCCAGCCTTGTGTCGCTCCAGACGAGCAGTTAGCTTCACTGCCACGCCGGTGCTGCCCACGCCTTGTAATTGTGAGGTTATCGTGATGTGGTCATATGTAATTGTGAGGTTATCGTGATGCGGTCATATGTAATTGTGAGGTTATCGTGATGTGGTCATTTGTAATTGTGAGGTTATCGTGATGTGGTCATTTGTAATTGTGAGGTTATCGTGATGTGGTCATATGTAATTGTGAGGTTATCGTGATGTGGTCATATGTAATTGTGAGGTTATCGTGATGTGCTAATTCGGTAATTCTAAGGAAATCACGAAGAACTAAGCGGTAATTAGACATCTCTGTGAGCAGGCAGAGAGGTCCACCGGTTATCATTAATAAAGGTGCAATGCTCTTGTTGCATAATTATGTTAAACAGAGTTGGCCAAATAAAATTCGATGTTACAGTTCTATCTTCTTCTGTTTTTCAAGATCACGCATGAAATATTATGTTGTATGAAGAGGGAATTTGGGGTTAAATATCTACTGCGAGTTCACCTTCAGTTTTAATAAATAATTGAGGAGCTAATAAAAAAAGCTGTTTGTTACCCAACAGATTGCAGAGCACAGACCAGTGACGCTGCTTCACGGCACGGTGCCTCAGCAAGCAGGACGCCTGCAATGAAAGTAATCTTACATCTTATCTAACATTCACTCATTCAATTCAACTAACTGCATTCAACGCAGTCAACTCGCTAAAACGTAGCACAAGAGTGATTTCATAATTCCTTAATCGTTGCACAAATGGCGACAAAAATTCGTAACATCAATGTGGCTCTCTAATTCGAAGAAAAAATGCGACTTGAATTCGTAACATAAATCCGATTTCGTCAAGATCTGCATGCAGCTACACTTGACGATTTGAAACAAATTTATTGCTGCCTGATTGCAGAATTCAGAGAAAAGTTCATAGACTCAACAAAAAACGAAATTTAAACAAAATGTGGAAATTACACTCTTGCTGTCAAATACTCGAATTACACAATGCAGGCATCGCGATGGCTGGGTGTACATTTTTGCGCTCTAGGTTTTAAATAAGTACAGATAGAAACTCATACACCAATGATATGAGTCACAGGTAATGACCTAATTAAGAAATCAAGTCTAAAGACATAATTAAACTCTGAATCCAACACGTAAACATCGCTTGGACCTGTAAGCCAGCCTTGTGTCGCTCCAGACGAGCTGTTAGCTTCACTGCCACGCCGGTGCTGCCCAAGTCAGACTCCGCCTGCCGCAACTCTGCGACGATGGCGTCCGTGGCGCTGCAAATATTAGCGATGTCCGCCGTGCTCCAGCACTCCACGCTCCATGACCGCTCCATTTGCTACATTTACACAATTTTCAATGTAAGTAAGATAACAAACATGAAATTTTTTGTGTATTTTAGCAGAATGCTACCTTGATGTGGTATTATAAGAAGTGTAGACCCTTGAGTATTGCAAACAGGTCATAGAGATATCTTAAAATAAGTAAAATTACATAACATAACAACGAAATTTGAACAATTGTTAAATATCGGTTCCTGTACACAGAAAACAGAAAAAACAAAAATATGCAAGATATAGCTAACAATTAGAAATAAATAAGCTCCCAAGAGACCTTGCTTTTGGCATAGAGCTGGTAGACAGGCAGCAGCACTGCCAGCCTCGCCCTGACAGCCTGCAGGGGCTGACAGCGCAGTTCCGGCAGATCATAAGCATCGCCTTCGTCGTCCAAGCGTCGCTCTTCTTTCTCCAGCTTCGCAAGCTCTTCCTCAAGCTTCTGTCAACAGCATTGGTATTAGAATCTTCAGCCATAAAGATTAGGCAATACATTGCATTACAAAATAGATATTCTCACAAACTGTGACAAGTCTCATCGAAGACTTTCTTATGCCATCTACTGAGCTAGAAATTTTGTGCTGGAACGCGTGAAAAAGTTACTATTTTCACACGCACAACCATGCCTTAAAATCTGATATGGTTGATCGAGTTGTTAATGTAGCCAAATCAGTCATCTTGATTAGCAAGCNCAAGCTGTCCACCGCCACACCAGCCTGGCAGGTCAAGCTGTCCCTCCACCCCCAGCCTGCCTGTCAGCACTAACCTGCATGAGCAGGCTGCCGTCTTCCAGCTCCACATCCTCAGCTTCTGGTCCACAGGTGCGGAATTCATCATAGAAAACTTGCACTCTCTTCATGAAACTGTTGATGTCGTCTTGGAGTGCCGCACGATACTGGGCGGCGAGAGGCATGACAGCTCCAAGAAGCGCCCCAGCTGCAGGATGGAGATGCTCCAGGTGCTGACCAGCTTCTTTAAGGAGCTCCATGTTACTCGGGTCCACCTATAAAACAATGTACATATTTAACCAATCATCAATTTGGGATACGCCCTTGATGGCATAAAGAACCATCAATATTAAGACGATAAAACTGTCAGGGTGAACAATGCTACGCTATAGGGAAACGGGCTTACTTACTAATATAATAGCTCCCAGTCCCCAGCTACAGCAGATGAATTAATTATGATGCGGTAGTACTGCAGCAGGACGGTACCTTGACGCAGTAGTACTGCAGCAGGACGCTACCTTGACGCAGTAGTGCTGCAGCAGGACGGTACCTTGACGCAGTAGTACTGCAGCAGGACGGTACCTTGACGCAGTAGCAATGCAGCAGGACGCTACCTTGACGCAGTAGTACTGCAGCAGGACGCTACCTTGACGCAGCTGCTACCTTGACGCAGTAGTACTGCAGCAGGACGCTACCTTGACGCAGTAGTACTGCAGCAGGAGCAGCATGGTGCAGGTCTGCACGAGGTCGCTGCTGAGGTCAGCCTGTTGACTCCTGACGGCGGCGACGGCTCGTAGGGCGTCTCCTACGCCGGCGGCGTCACTGACGGGCGCCTGCAGTCTGGTGCTCAGCGTCTGGGTCCATGCATACCAATAATAAGATGCGTCATTGTGATATATTATTTAATTTCATAAGCTAAAGAATCACCGGCATTACACAAAAAATATTTAGCCTATTTATTTTAGCGTTGCTTGGCATTTGGAAACGTATTTGAACCAAGTTCATCGACGAAAAACATTTAAAAAAAGTATCGTCTTGCTCTTTAACATTGCAATTAAACATTGCAATTGAATAAAACAAAATCTAGAGAAGAGTTCGCCAACGCTGTTAATTTGACAGTCACTCGTCAGGCGCTGAATTCCTCATCAGAAGTTGAATTCCACTCGACCATTCCAGACTTTAGCTGAGATTCATCAACATGTAAAAATAGTAATTGAATAACTAAAAATGAAACAGTAATATGTTTAAATTAATTACAGTGTTGAAATCTAGAATATTTAACGACACAGTAGTAGTAACTCATGAAAAATGATTACGATCTCCCAATTAAGTATATATTTAAAATTTAGTGATGTTAGAATTTATTTAAACCATGCTGAACAGTCGCCTATTAATTTCTTAACTACCCTACCGCCTTGCCGATTGCGACAATAATTTTCAAAATCTCGGGTTTTGAACCTGCAACTCGCTGCTACAATCTTAGTAATCTTATTTCCTCGGCCAACACGAGCAACTCCGGATTTAACACCATTTTCTAAAAATTAATTCAAGTGGTGAGATAGTCATCATAATATTTCCTTTGTATTGTTATGCTACTAATTCTCAAGGGACGCGTTAAAGGCACTCTCAGTAGTGATATCGTAAATTTTTCACAGCTTCCCATTTTTCCAAACGGAGTAAAACTAAATTCAAGGGATAAATTGAAAATTAATATAAAAAGTAGTTTTTACCAAACACGAGGTAATCCTCGCATGGCGTTATTTTTCATGTTTTTGGAAGCATTGAAATGTAAATAAAGTTTTCCTCGTTTGATCACATTTAGATTCGCTCAGCGCGTCATCGAAGTACACAACGACCGTCTTTTCGTGGTAGTTTGTATTTACAAAGCATGTGAACTGTCAGAAGCGTTGCTGCGCGTAAAGCAATCCCAAGTGACTGAGAATCAATCATCCAAAGCAGATATTGACTCGACCGCCCCTGCAACTCCCGACTGCCTCCACGCGGTGTTTGCCGCTCATTGAAATATCGTGGCGGCGATCGTCGCACAGATCGGCTGTGCAAACAGGCACTTGGTCTGCGCCAGAATTTATGTTAGTTGCGGACGCTGCTTCAAATTAAACGTTCTATGTTGTGATTGTAAACATGATAAATAACTTATGGATGCTCATACGACAGTAAATTGATCGATATTGACAAAAATTGGCAAAAACTGCAATTTTGCATCATCATATAAATGGATATCAAGAAATTTATAAAAACATGCTTTCACGCTGAACTGTAGCACAACGACTGAGCTACAAAAGTTTCTACATTTAGCGATTTTTAGTTATATTTTTTTACAGGTGTACTGAGAAGAAAACCTTTTTATTCAATTTATTGAACATAAGTTTAAACTAAACCCGAAATAATTCAGAATAATACGATGATTAATTTCATTCACGTTCAGATGAGTATACATAGATTGAAACCATTTAATCTCGAATTCTAGAAGTGATTTCTATGCAGCAGTTGGTAGATATCTAGATTATATTGGATAGGAACACAAGATATATGAACGAAACCATTGATTTGGCATCTTGCTGTGATAACTAGTGAACAGAATGAGATGATATAGAAAAAGCTTGTTGGTTCGTTAATCTCTACAGTGAGCTCGAATACATGAAGCTAGACATGCAAGGGAGCACGAACCTGAGTGCGTCGATGCTCTCGTTCTGAATAAAGAAATGAAGATTTGCTGGGAACATCGTTTCTTCAGCGTGGAAATTTAATTTTAATCTCTAAAAGGAGAAGAAGTCTATATTTGGTATAGCGTTTTAAGCTTATTGATGTCTCTGCTTATGTCAAATATCTCTGTGCATATTGATGTCTCTATTGATGTCAAACGTTCATGAGAATGTAAATTTAACACAACGTTGGAACATTGAGTTGAGCATGATTTAAAGCCTGATGGCAAAATGGCGTGTTGGCCACGCAGACTGAATTTATTTACATCATAAATGAATACAAAATATCTCGAGTAATGACATTTACAGAGGACTTCGTTGCTAAGACTACGGGATTGTCAATTTTTTGGTGTTAACTTGCATAGACAAGCCTCTTCAGCATCTGGTGCAGAACGCGGCTTCACCAGCGTCTGGTGCATCTCAGACCACCTCGCAGGGACATACAGGACGAAGTGCTTCTAATTCTATGACTAGGCTCAAAGAAAGGTTGCATGCCTGTCAGTAGTACGGAATGAGCTTACAATACTACACTGAGTAAAACTAAATTCAAGGGATAAATTAAAAATTAATAAAAAAGTAGTTTTTACCAAACATGAAGCAAACCTCGTATGACGTTATTTTTCGTGTTTTCTGGAAGCATTGAAATTCAAATAAAGTTTTCCTCGTTTGATCATATTTAGATTCGCTCAGCGCGTCATCGAAGTACACAACGACCGTCTTTTCGTGGTTGTTTGTATGTACAAAGCTTGTGAACTGTCAGAAGCGTTGCTGCGCGTAAAGCAATTCCAAGTGACTGAGAATCAATCATCCAAAGCAGATATTGACTCGCCCGCCCCTGCAACTCCCGACCGCCTCCACGCGGTGTTTGTCGCTCATTGAAATATCGTGGCGGCGATCGTCGCACAGATCGGCTGTGCAAACAGGCACTTGGTCTGCGCGAGAATTTATGTTAGTTGCGGACCCTACTTCGAATTACACGTTCTATGTTGTGACTATAAACATGATTAATAACTTGTGGATGCTCATACGACAGTATATCGATCAATATTAAATAATAATTGGCAAAAACCTGCCATTCTGCATCATCATTAAAACGCATATCAAGAGAGTTATAACAAATATGCTTTCACGCTACACATAATAGTCCATTTAGCGACTTCAAGTTGAATTTCTTGACCGGTGTACTAAGAATCAAACCTTATTTCTGCTTAATAAACGCAAGTTTAAGCTAAATCCGAACTAATTCCGAATAATACGATGCTTAATTTGATTCACGTTCAAATGAGAATATATAGATAGAAACCATTTGATCGCGACTTCTAAGTGATTTCTATGCAGCAGTCGGTAAATATCTAGATTATATTGGATAAGAACACAAGATCTATGAACGAAACCATCGATTTGGCATCTTGCAGTAATAATTAGTGAACAGAATAAGATGATAGAAAACGCTTGTTGGTTCGTCAATCTCCACCGTGAGCTCGAATGCATGAAGCTAGACAGGCAAATGAGCACGAACTTGAGTGCGTCAATGCTCTCGTTCTGAATAAAGAAATGAAATTTTGCTGGAAACATCGATTATTGGGCGCAGCGTGGAAATTTAATTTTTATCTCTAAAAGGATAGGTTAATATTTGGTATAGTGTTTTAAGCATATGCATGTAGCAGGCAAAGACATTTGATTCTGATGTTTATGAGAACGTAAATTTAACACAACGTTGGAACATTGAGTTGAGCATGATTTAAAGCCTGATGGCAAAATGACGTGTTGGCCCCGCAGGCTGAATTTATTTACATCATAAATGAATACAAAATATCTCGAGTAATGACATTTAACAGAGGACTTCGTTGCTAAGACTGGTGGATTGTCATTTGGTTTTGTGTTAACCAGCACAGACAAGCCTCACCAGCGTCTGGTGCAACACACGGTGCAGAAGCCTCACCAGCGTCTGGTGCAACACACGGTGCAGAAGCCTCACCAGCGTCTGGTGCAACACGCGGTGCACTAGCCTCACCAGCGTCTGGTGCAACACGCGGTGCAGAAGTCTCACCAGCGTCTGGTGCAACACGCGGTGCAGAAGCCTCACCAGCGTCTGGTGCAGCACGCGGTGCAGAAGCCTCACCAGCGTCTGGTGCAGCACGCCGTGCAGAAGGCCCCGTGCTGTGTGCAGAAGGGCTCCCCCCAGCAGTTGCAGCCAAGAGCGCGCCTCTTGCAACACTTGCGCCGCCAGCTTCCTGTCGTCAACTCTGGAATTTTTTTTTCAGATTTTCCGTAAATTCTTTGTAGAAAAGTAAAGTCTGAATATCCTCATACTCAATGATAGACTCTTGTAGCCTAAACTTGCGCTCATTAAGCTTATGGTTAATTAATGTCAATGGAGTTGAAAACATTATGTCTGAACTTTATCCTCAGGACACGACGCTCTACAATCTTCGGGAATGTCGAGCTGACGTGTTTATACCTGCACGAGTGGAAATGGGAAATGGACGGGTTCCTTCTCCCGCTGACAACCTCGATATATCAATGTTTTCCTACCTGATCTCTAATGTATTTTAATCGAATATATTTGATGTAAATGAGTAGGTTGTCTGACCTTGCGCTGCAGCACACGAGTCGTGGCCGTGGACTCGTGAGCTGAGTCTCGAGCTGAGCGTAGAACGCGAGNTCTGACCTTGCGCTGCAGCACACCAGTCGTGGCCGTGGACTCGTGAGCTGAGTCTCGAGCTGAGCGTAGAACGCGAGCTGCTCGTCGTAGCGCTGCACGGAAGGCTGGGCCGAGCAGAACGCTGCTATCTCAGCCTCTTTGTTATCGCTCCACACATGGCGGTGGCGCTCCCACCTGTTGCCAGACAACAAATTATCCAATGAAATTTACCGAGGCTGAGATTATTTGGTTCAGATTTAAGTCGCTTCCACCTAAAATAATTTTTGAATAGATCGTTGGTGTTTCAGCGAAAGGCAGTTTTATATTTGAGCATTAGCCCCCATAAAAAAATCTTCATAAAAAATCACAAAGAAGACGGCACAAAAATTCTTTATATCTTTATAAAAGAAAATGTTTTGGAGTCCAGCACCATCGTCAGTTCAACAAACCTAGAAAATAAATAAAGTCATTTATAATCCAAAATTCAAAGTCAGACAGTAAAACTTAAAATTTACAAATAAAAGATAAATAAAAACGACAGCCTAACTGGCCTATATGTTAATAATCTCATGAAATGGGAACAGGGTGCGGAATTTAAGCTGAGCTTCTGTTCGAAAATACAAAGGGATTCTAAAATTCGCAGAAGCAAAAATTTCGAAGTAGCTGTCATACACCGGGACACCGCAGTGCTCGGCATGAATTCAGGGTGGATGCACAAGTAAAACTCCTTCCTTTAGGCTCAGTAGCTCTAGAATAAAAGTTGCGTGACGTCATACCGACATACGCTGATGAGCATTGCGCACAACTTAATTTGTAGACTAGAGACGATCGCATTAAGCCAGAGAATGTTTCTTTATACCTGAAGAAAGAAAGAGCTGATCTTAAAATTATTCACCAGCAGTATCCGGAAATTGACATTTGGAAAGTACTTCATGAAATAAACTTTAAACTCTTTAGGCATAATTTCAGATGCTGGACTAAAGTAGGTGAATGAACAGTAAACTACGTTTCCATTTCACATTCGTGAGTAACCTCAGTACATTGTTTAGACGTAAATTTCTTAATTAAGTAAATACCAGGTGAGACGGGAACCCATCAAATGAAAAGGTAGTGCGCAAAAATTCGTAAAATATCCCAATGTCTGACCATGATTTTTGGATTATAAAATGATTGTATATACGTTCTAGATTTGTCAAACCGAAGATGGAGCTGGACTCAAATTGAATGACTGAGTATGTCGATCTCAGTTACTCTTCATATGTTAGCTATTAAAGGCATTAAACTCATCAGATACAAGATAGTTGACATATTGGTCTCCAAATGTCTTTCCATGGAGTCGCTTCAGCATTACAACCACTTTGAAATACTTACTAAAACTTACTGGTTTTTAAAGTTTTCTTGTGTTAAAAAAATTATCAAGTTACATGGACCAAGATTATGCAATATCTAATATTAGGTTAGTTTGACCAACCAGCCCAACTCGGTCGACAAGTGATCCAACAGCGACGAGAAGGTATTCTGGATACTGGTTATTGTGGCTCTAATCTCGTCATCTCCCGAGACCTGGCGGAGGTAGGAAAAATGTGTATTGCAAAGCGGCTTAAAAACTATTGTACTGCTGCACAGCTCAGGTATGATCGTGTCGCACAGCTCAGGTATGATCGTATTGCTGCACAGCTCAGGTATGATCGCATTGCTGCACAGATCAGGTATGATCGTGTTGCTGCATAGCTCAGGTATGATCGTATTGCTGCACAGCTCAGGTATGATCGCATTGCTGCACAGTTTAGGTACGATCGCATTGCTGCACAGCTCAGGTATGATCGCATTGCTGCACAGTTTAGGTACGATCGCATTGCTGCACAGCTCAGGTATTATTACATTTATCACATGTTATATCCAGCTGCCTCATCGCGGCCTCTAAGCAGCGCGTTTATTTGAACAAAATGTTTCGGTATGGTTTGGTTGTTTATCTGAACTTTACAAGGGATAATTCATTTGTTGACACAAATCTGAATGAACAATTCGATTTTTTCAAGCGTAACACGCAATGCTGTATATTGCAATCAAATGTGTAAACGTTTATGATATAAGCTAGGAATCCGTATTGCAGATTGCTTAATAATTTTTAGTTAATTATGTCTATAATTGTTCAAATTGAACTTACGAGATGAATGTGTGGATACAACACTAAGTAAGATATGGGACGCTTCCAGCTATTGACGTTTGTATGTAAAAAAGTGAATGTCCGCACCCATTATAGCGCTGAAGCTCAGGTATGATCGTCATACGTCATTAAAAAATGTCCCACGTTTAAAAATAATAACTAGATCGTCCCCAGACATGGCAGAACCTCAAAGAAACCTCATTTGCCAACGAAACATAGCTGCTAGGAAAACGTTCGAAAAATTTTGTGCTGTTGGGAAAACATTGGAATTTTTTTCACAGATTTTAAATGATTGTTGATCATTTAATAAGAAAAAGGGAAGCTCACAGCAGCATAGCAGGAGGTGGAGGCGAGCAAAGAGTCGTCAGCAGGAGGCATGGGAAGCAGCACAGCACCGCCTTCGTCAGTGGTGTGCCAGCGTCGAAACACCACAGACCTGCGTTAGGATAAAAGATTATGAATAATGAACAATTAAAGTAGCAAGTTGTAAAGGGATAGAATTGAGCAAATTTATCAATAATTATTCATAAACAATTTATATGATGGTGTGCCAGCGTCGAAACACCACAGACCTTCGATAGGTTAAAAGATTATGAATAATGAACAATTAAAGTGGCAAGTTATATACGGACAGAATTGGGCAAATTTATCAATAATAATTCATAAACAACTTATATGATGGTGTGCCAGCGTCAAACACCACGGACCTCTATGTACGTTAGGATAAAAGATAATTAATAATGAACAGTTAAAGTAGCAAGTTGTAAAGGGATAGAATTGAGCAAATTAATCAATAATTATTCATAAACAATTTATATGATGGTGTGCCAGCGTCAAAACACCACGGACCTTCGTCAGGATAAAAGATAATGAATAATGAACGGTTATAGTAGCATGTTATAAAAGGACAGAATTGAGCAAATTTATCAATAATTATCCATAAACAATTCATATGAAGGCACATTTTCAAGTTAAGTCCCGCTAAAAATTTCTTTACTATTTTTGATTTCTTTAAATAAAACTGAGAAAATAATGAGACACTTTGAAGGCATCATTTGAAGCAAAGTCAAAATTGCAAGTTTTCAATATCTCACACCTCGCCGCAATGATACGACTTTATTCAGCACTGTTCCTTATTATACAATACTGCATGGCCTAATAGAGCAACCTTCTGCAGCACACCATTTATAATTAGTGGAAATAATAGAAAAGGCTTGCGTGTGAGACATTGCTAGAAAATGCGCAAAAATTAAATCAAATATTCACAACATCAAATATTCAAGGCTTATCACAAGAAAACAGGGGCGTTAAACTAAAAAAATTGAAGTTTTGAACGGATAAAGCCTAAAAAACAATTTTTACAACATGCCAGCTTGATTACGCACGCACAAAACCCATTAGCTATTTGACTCATGCCGTGCAAATGTGAGTGTCTCTTAGGAGAAATGTAATTTCATTGGATATCGTTAAATTATTTGAAAAAGGAATTTAAATAAATGTACAATTTAATCCATGCTTGGATGTGGCGAAGTACTAAGAATAAGTCACATATGAGGCATGAGTGTGGCGTACAGCTTGAGTGTGTGTAGGAGGAGGTTGTCGAGCTGTGTGGCGAGTGTGGCGCGGCTGCTGGAGAGCCACAGCGAGCCGTCGGGGGCGAGAGCCGCTGCCACGCAGAACAGTTCGTGTTTACCAGCCAGCTGAAGGTGGGCTGTGTGTAGGCTGGACCGCATCATCCTGCACAAATATACTGCCAACTGTCAGTGTTAAATAGACTGAAATACACCTAAAATTCTAATTAGAATTTTACCTTATTAGAGCGACTAAAGTGCATCACTCTAACTTAGAGATGAAATGATAAATTTTTATACGTTTTGTATAGTTAATGCAATTTGTTATTTAAAGCAAACAAGTCCCGCTACAGTTCAAACGGCGCAATTTACGGTCAGATTATGCAGTGTTCTTGTTCAATTTGCGACTTGAGGCACAATATTATTGTTGTGAATATTATTCTGCGTTTATATTATTTATATGAAATAATTTGTATTCTTTTCTATTTAGATGAATATTCTGTATGCATTTAAATTAATTCTCATTGTTTCGAAAATTGATTAATTTAAGCAAGCTGGCACTCACGATGAATAAAAAAAGGTCCTCTGCATATAATCAATTTATATAAGGGTAGCGAGTTTGAGGCAACGCATTAATTTAATGAAATTATAATCAAAAATAATAATTATAGACCTAAATTTTGGTCGCGATCAGATGAACATAACTAATAAGCTATCAATTATAGAGCACGTTCTGGCCAGAAGGGAAAAACATGTCAGTTCTCAACCCCCACGTGAGCACAGCGCCGGTGACGGCAGCGTAGCAATGATCAGCGAGCTTCGTGAGCCGCTCAACGACGCTGGCTCCGCGCGCCAGATGTTGCCTCAGCGGCTCCGGCGCGACGTCGCCCCAGCGGCTCAAAAGAGCCGGCAGCTCGTTGAGGGACGTCACGAGGCTCCGGTACGAGGACTCCAGCCTCTCCATTATCTTTTTCTGGGCCTCCTTACATTCGTCCAGTAGTTGCTGGCATTAAATTTATAATAAATAATAATAATCAAATTTTAGAGCACCGAAGTGCACCTAAAACAGAATTAGCGTATATTTGTTACCTGTAAGGAAGGCGTGTGCTGCAGGCGTCGCCGCAACGCCTGGAGGTCGAGCAGACACGACGTCTTCACGCTCGTCAAAACGCCTTCCAAACCTCCGTCAATTCTGTGAATTCATTTCTCATTGGACAACTAAATACTACTAAATATTGATATATTACAGACATGCTTTAGAGAAATGAAGTGAACAAAGGTTCAATTTCTCCAAGTGAAAGTTTCATGTTAATAAAATATATTCGACCGATAAATGTCGTTTAAAGTCAGCCCGTGGTAGGAGTGCTCATTCTCAATTCCAACTTTTCGTTAATTTGAGCTCGAAATTTCATGACATTTTAGCTGAAAATTTGCGTGAATTTCCATATAAAAATGCTGAAAGATCATAAAAAAGTTTTTTCACCTTGCGATATCGCCTGCGAGGCGCTGCAGGTGCTGCACGCAGCTGCCTGCGGTGTCCCCGAAGTACTGCAGAGCTGCAGGAGACCAGGAGACAACTCTGCTGCCAGCATGCAACACCTGCTCTATAGCTGCAGTCTCGGCGCTGAGAAGCTGCAGCTGTTATTGATCAAATTACCTCCGTGAATGACAACGTTATGTGTAATTATCTTCATATAAACACGATGGTAATATCATCAATTTTGATTATTTTCATAGCATCAACGCTAATTATATTCACTGCACCTACTGATCATCATCTGATCATTTATTTTCATATCGACAATAAACAGTCGCGTCTCCCACCGACATTCGGTTGCAAATTTCAAGAGACGTTGAATGAGACTACATTACCTGTATGGGCGACATGGCGTCCAGCAGACGTTGGTATTGCGACAAGGCGTTACTGAGTGGCAGAGAAGCTCTCTGCACGAGGGGCATGGCAGTGCAGAGGTGCAGAGCTGCCAGAGGTGGAGTAACACCAAGCGCTACCAACCCTCCCGCCTCACGTGACACTGCAAGCAACCCGCCCGGTGTCACCACTTCCCACCCGCCCACCTGCAGGGTTTACTATTTATTTATTTGAAGGTTTATTGGACATACGTCAGAAAGTAATTTATTTACTTTCTTAACTTGATGTTTCACGATAACAAGAATTACAACAAGCAGTGTTTTTATAGACATTTAACTATCTACTTCGTAATTAAACCGTAAGCAAATAAAATTTTTCTGTTATTGGAATTAAAGGTTCAGTATTATACATTGGTAACTAGTTCAAATCATTTTCGTTTAATTTTATAAAATACAGCTGATTCATTCTTTTCCTTCATGATCACAGAGGCCATACCTGGCCATTATTAATGCCGTTTTCCGTCTGTATTCGATGGCTGGAGATAACATCGCTGTTGGTCATCACGCTGTAGCTTGATCGCTTCACCAGCACGGGCAGGACCAGCAATCCAGGAATGCTGCGCTCCACGGAGTTGCTCCAGTCACGCACCACTTCATCCCTGGCGCTCTCCACTTCAGCACACACCTCCTGCACAGCAGCTCCCACCTCCCGGAGCAGAGCAGAGATCGACTCCTGCTCCGTCTGCGCGGCAGGGATCCAGAAAATAGGGCTATCGTCAATGACGCATAGGTCGCCGCTGAGAAGCTACTGCACTTAAATCGCTGCATTACAATAAAAAATTTATAATACCTGTCAAATTGACGATTTATAGGATTCAATTACCACGTAATAACTAAGAAGCTTTTCTGATCTCGCTACACAATTTTTGGCTCAATGTTGTTCATAAAATAGATCGTTTCCAGTGAAGGCCTTCGACGTGAGTGCTGTGGCGACGTTAGTGGCATTGAAGGTAGATGATAAGGAGACTGGAGCATGATATTGAAGTAAGTAATAATAGTTCTGAGGGAAAAATCCATCGGAGTAATAGACATCATAAAAGTGATTAAAATCAGCTATTAATGCTTAAGGAAGTCGCTTGAATTATGTAGAAATAAAAGTTGTTGCGCATCGAAGAGTTGGAAAATTATCGCATAGAAAATAAAGCTCTGACTGCGACATCTACTACGAATCCATTCTGTGGCCGTCCCCTACAGTAATACTTGTCACTGCTACAAGCATACAAGCATGCTTCTGTTTAAATACATTATTAGTAATACATTATTTCATGAAATTCTTGGCGCGAACGATGGTGATCGCCAAAAAAGGTTTATTGTCCACTTTGCTCGGTCGGCCGGCACGACGCAGCTGGGACAGACTAATTTCATGCTGGCATGAACTCATTTTCTTGTGATCGACGAAAATTCCGCAATTTTATCAGTAATTATTTCATTATTTATGGGGTTATTGATCCGATTATGTGTCTCATTTTGTAAGCTACACATTTTCAGCTACATCATTTCGTTATCTTCATAGTCAGTAATATATTATTCTTTCTCGAGGAACATTTCAGCTTCAGAGCGGAACCATTTTTCAAATATAACGGTCTTTGTTCATCCAAAAAAATATAAACCTTGTTTAATTCGATGGTAAACATATACATGTATTTTGATCATTAAATTTGACTTATTTCCAAGTCCTTTAAATTCATGTAATACGGGCTCCTACTTGCATATGCATCACATTACCCGTGAATAAATTACGGTGTACATAAAATGAAAGAAGATTCTAACTATCTATATCTTCTTAGGTTATTTTGAACGGACAGAATTTGTTGGCGAAACTTTCTTAGTGTATAAAGCAGCCAATTTCCCAGTAGAGGCATTCTTCAAACTATAATAGATGAGTTTGGTCTTTGGAACACGAGAAGGCTTCTTGAGCTTCAATCTCAAGGGAAATTAACTTCAACATTACAATTCACATTAGTTACTTGTCATTTAATATCTAAATTAATTACTGTCTATTTCATATTTACCAATCCTGAAATAAGCCGGTTTTTAAGAAACGTCTTTTCAATTTGTAAACATATCAAGTTGGAAACTTTATTGTCCACGAGCAATTGATAAAACTACAACTAAAAATTTTAGACACACAATACGAAGAAGTGATCTCAGAAAAGCAATCCAGTTTAGGTTCGCATTAACTTTTGAAGCGAATTCATTCTAGCCGCTAATGTACGTGAACAAAGCAACTGAAAGAGGAATTTGATAATTAAAATAATGCAGTTTTCAAAAAAGTATACAGACTATTACACGTGAAAGCCGACTCCCATATTTTCACTTATGAGCAGGATGATTGCTAACATTATTGAGATGGAAGCCAAACGCTTCTGTCGTTAATAAATTTTTAATAGAAGAGGCATGGAAAGACCGTCGTATAGCTCCGAGTGTCTTATATAAAGATGTGTAACGGAAAATTCTGTATAACATACAAATTGTGACAACATGCTTAAAATCATTTGTTTCTCGGCACCCATACTTTATACTAATGGAATGACACTAGTTGGAGGAAGCAAATAATAGCCAAGACATTTTAAAAACAGTAAAGCATATCAAAAACATAGCGGAAGTCCTAGCAAATTAAATTTTCAGTCAAATACATAATGTGTAAAACATTTTCACGCCATCCCAGCCCAGCGCGTACGTGAGCGTGAGTGAAGAGCTCCCTGAGGGTGGACCAGGCGGCGAGACGCTGCCTGAGGTAAGCGTTCATCCAGCGCACCCGCCCCGACACGGGCGCCTCGCAGCCCGGCAGCCGTTGTTCCAGCTGCCGCTGTTGTAGTAGAGTTCGTTCAGATTAAACTTCTAGCAACGTTTCCAAGAATGAATTTAAACTTTTTAGAAACACTTAACATATTCATACGGGACACGAATAAGTCAGACATTAAAACGTATTCGATTATGGCAACGATTCGATAATTCATCGCATTTCAGGAGCCATTGCTTAATAAGGAACGAAGTCATTAAATCAAAATGCAGAACTAAGATAAATGTTAACAAACCAATGAAATTTCAGGTTAGTCATTCAACCACTAAATCACAATGCGTTAAAAATCTTTCACAATGTTTTCTGAAACAAAAATGGAGGAATGCAGAGGTGAAACTGACCCTGAAATCTTGACGGATGCATTTGACCTGCTGATGGAAGTCCCTGAGCAGATCGGGGAGCTTGGCGGTGAGAAGGCGGCTGAAGGAGGCTCTGCAGGGGGCCTTGCGCAGCACCCCTGCCACCGCCGTCACCAAGTCTGACGTGCTGGTCCGTAAACGGGATAATAGTAGCAATAATACGAATAATACTCTTAATAAAATAATAAGGCAATAACAATTTATTTTACAGGTATTGGTGATGATAACGCTCAATGGGAGATGTAAAATTTTGGAGAAACCAGTGTGAATTAAACAAAATTTTATTCGATAACAATAATTCAGTATTTTTTCTAATATATATAT
>NW_025943397.1:0-2063 GCF_000764305.2 Hyalella azteca | reverse complement strand
TAACTAAGCCTCAAACCAAGTCAGGGAGGCATAGAGCGACTGGCTGCATACCTCTCACCTCGCTGTCATGATGGGCACTGACCGCTTTGGCGGCAGCAGGCTGTATTTATAGTCCGCTCTCGAATTACGCCCATAGGAATTAGTGAAGGCCGCCCAATACCGCCCCCCATTCCACGGGGCGTCGTGTACGTCAAAATGCAGATAGAAAGATGGTTCTGGTACCATTCGACGCGTCAGAAGCAAGCTTTAAGATGAGTATAAGCACGGGATAATGCCATAATTGGCCGCTTTACGTCAGACGTTCCTTTTTAGTGTGTCCAGCCTTCGAATTAATCCCATAGACTTTACTGAAGGGCCCTCAAAACCGCACCCCTTCAGGGAGCTGTCATGAAATCATTTTTCAACGTAGAGATGATTCTGGTACCGTTCGATGCGTCAGAAAGTAAGCTTTAAGATGAGCACAAAAATCGGAAAGCGCCAAAATTGAAAATTTAGGGGTAGACGGTCCCCTTAATTCTCAATTACATTTACAACAAAGAATAATTTGGATATTATATGAACGTAACTAGAAACTATAGCACGAAACGCCGATGTGCCTGAAATTCTGGCTTCTGTTGTGCACAATATTGGCCGTTATATCAGCAAACTGCATCGTAGCTGGCATCTGTCAGGGGCTGCAACAAACAAATCAATACTAACCAATGCTTTATTTTATAAACACTAGACAAACGCACTCAAATGATACATGCAGCATTCCGTGAGAAATAAAGAATTATTTCATAAATATATGAACTCAAGGGTATAACAATATGAATGTAGTTAAATGACGTAAAAACTTGTCTTTAATTCCTAAATTAGAGGTTTGTCTGTGAAAGCTGATGAGTCATTTATAAAAATATAGACTCTTCTTTTAACACAAAATGTAACAGGCATTTTCTTTTTGAATTATTTAAATTAATGCATATTGCGAGTCGTCTTGGTGATACACCTACTTAGATACTGAATATTACATGGTAAAAAGTAGGAATTTGTTCTTTTAGGATTGTTTTCTAATTTGATATTTGCATGACAATAAAAGGTTTCGTGTTAAACGTCGTCAATGTAGCATATTTTAGTACAATGTTTCAATTTTGTGAGTAGCGAAATTATTTTGACGGTAGCGAGCATATTTATTTCATAACTATGACGTACCATGAATACAACTATTGACATTAATTTGCAGAACTGGGCAGCGCTACTTTGAAATGTAGCGGGCGCTACCGCTACCGCTACAATTGCTTAAATGTAGCGCCGCTACCGCTAATGAAAATGTAGCACGCTACTGCCCACCTCTGTGAATTTGTTATATTATAGTTCGATATTCATGTACAGCGTATGCCTCTGTTGACATGGTGTACGTGGGAATGACTTTCAGTGTCTGCAATACCAGCTTGAATTCAAAAGTTTGAATAGAAATCTCCATTTACTTTCATTGAGAATTTTGGGAAAAACTAATTTATTGCCAATTTAGTAGCAATAAATCAATAAATTCATTTCATAAACTATCGGTACATCTCTTCGTAAGTCAATCAACAATGATTGGCATTTGAGATGTGATTGTGACTGACAGTAATTGTTGTAACGCATGTTCAGGATGGAAAGCTGCTATTGTCAAAAAATTGTTACTGCATTCAAAGTCAAAATGTGCATTTAAATTTTCTGAAATTTGAGAATTTGCCTTCTAAAACGAAAATTGCAAGGAAAGTTAAGAGAAAACAATAATGTTGTCAACATGACTGATTCGGCATCGATTAACCTGTTAATTTGACTAGCATGTTCCTAAAAGACGCTCGTTGGGGCAATCACTCGGTCGACTTGTTAGGGCACAAACTCGTTAGAAAACTGATTCTACAAAAAGTTATCGACGCAATTTAGAGGCCACCGGTATCACTGCCAAGATTTTTAATAGGGTGCGAACTGTTACAGTGTTACATAACTGGGACGATTTGCCTCTAATTGGAGCCAATGTCAAGATTTCTATCTGGAGTCAATTGTTTTCAATGAACTTCAAACGGAGAGCATTT
>NW_025943396.1:0-662 GCF_000764305.2 Hyalella azteca | reverse complement strand
ACATTACCCTCATCAACATATACATTCCTCCAGAAAACTCACCGGGTCTACCGGCCCACTACACTCCCACACTCCAAGCATTAAACACACTACCAGACCTGATCCTTGGAGGTGACTTCAACGCAAAGCGCAACAACCTACAAGACACCACTGCTCACGGGTAGAGAACTGCAACCAACTAGACCTGGGCCTATACTTTCAAAAAAGTTAAGAGATCTCCCTAAAAGAGTTACCTAAGCCAATCATTGACGGCCTTTCAAGTACAATCCACCAATCATAGACAAGAAAATAGAGCGTAAGTACTTACGTTCACTTAGCCAATTTTGAAAGTATAGGCCTAGCTCTTCATCTTAAACAAAATACTCACTCCCACTCACATACCACATAAATCTGCATAGACCTACCTCCATAGGCATCACCTTTTGCTCCCTATCACTCTCACACAGGATTTCCTGGAAAGCAGAAACAGACCTCTCATCAGACCACTACCCATTATCATCACACTGCCTTCCACCAAAGACACCAACCTGCACACTTCACAAACAATAAAGGCCGGTCCGCACGCTCAGTTTTACACGAAGATTTGTCTGCGCAGTCTTAAGTCGCAATGAAACCCTTCACGTAGAACCCTTAACCTAGAACCCTTAACCTAGAACCCTTCA
>NW_025943395.1:0-382 GCF_000764305.2 Hyalella azteca | reverse complement strand
ATCACTTGTCACATTATTTATTCCACCATTATGTAAAAACACCACAGTTGACTTAACTTAATGGACATGAGCACCTTGTTGACTTAACTGAATGGACATGAGCAACTTAATAGACATGAGCACGTTTATGTTGATTTTTATTTGATAGATATTGTATCGTTTATTGCATTATCGTCGAATTGTATATTACATGAATCGGCCCTATAAATTCTGCAATAAGTGGATTATATTGGTTATTTAAAGTTGTTATTACTCACGGTCATAAGTTGTATATTTAGTTTTATAACTTTTTTATGAAATAACTGAATGTAACATGTTTTTCGTTGGTAATCATTGATTCATTCACGCATTTCGTATCAAACCCTTGAGGAAATCCAAATAA
>NW_025943394.1:0-685 GCF_000764305.2 Hyalella azteca | reverse complement strand
AATTTGAGCTGCGACAGCCTTGACTACTATTGGCAGATTTTCGTAACGATGATCTCAGCTGCCAACCATCTTCTGATGTTTGGCAACCGACGAGTGTCCACTATATATATGGTCAAGCGCGGTGTTAGCGCTATAAACACGATGTCCGGTGAGCTCAGTGTAGCTGTACCACACATAACACGATGTCAAGTAAGCTGAGTGTACATGAACCACGCTTAATATTATGCCAGAGTAGCTCAGTGTAGCTGGACCACATGTCACATTATGCCAAGGTACTACAGTGTAGCTGGACCGCACGTCACATTATGGCAGGGTACCACAGTGTAGCTGCACTGCTCGTAACATTATGCCAGGGTCCCACAGTATAGCTGGACCGCACGTCACATTATGCCAGGGTACCACAGTGTAGCTGCACTGCTCGTCACATTATGCCAGGGTACCACAGTGTAGCTGCACTGCGCGTCACATTATGCCAAAGTAGCTCAGTGTAGCTGCACTGCGCGTCACATTATGCCAGAGTACCACAGTGTAGCTGGACCGCACGTCACATTATGGCAGGGTACCACAGTGTAGCTGCACTGCTCGTAACATTATGCCAGGGTCCCACAGTATAGCTGCACTGCGCGTCACATTATGCAAGGGTACCACAGTGTAGCTGGACCACACGTCACATCATGCCAGGGTA
>NW_025943393.1:0-537 GCF_000764305.2 Hyalella azteca | reverse complement strand
TAGGGTCTAGGCAATTCGCTCCCGTGTATGGTGATGTTAAGCCCATATTTTGAATAAAATGATGTCATGGGCTGGTTACAGAAACATGCTAGGCGTTCAATTCAGGGCTGATTGGTACACAAAATAGGTGGTGCACGGCTGCGCTCCCGTTTCTGCATCTATAGGAACTTGTAGAAGTGCCTAATCAGTCCAAGAAGTTTATTGGATTTGTTAGCTTTCGACACTAAATGCTTGGAAAATTTCAGTTCTAGGAACCCGTAGGAACGCTTGATCAGTCCAAGAAGTTTATTGGATTTATTTGCTTGCGTTTCAATATGCATAGAAAATTTCAGTTCGTTGTCGACATAAGCTCCTAAATCTTTCCATGCTAAAATTTTCGATCATTGCTCTCTCGTTGCAACCATGTCTTCTAATACGTCTTTTTTTAGAGCTGAGGGAGCTCTAGAGAATCGTCCAAGAGATAAACTTCGAGAAGCAGTGAATGCAGTGAATATTTCGGAATGTATTAAGGACATGAATGTGGCTGAGTCATGGTCA
>NW_025943392.1:0-1205 GCF_000764305.2 Hyalella azteca | reverse complement strand
CAGACTAGACGAAGCTATGCAGGAGCATATGTTCAGTCTTAAAATGCCTAGCAAATTACGGACCAGGCAATAAGTCCAGCAGCTATCTCAATCAATCGTCAGCCATGGAAAGATCGGGTTCCGAAGGCCGGATCCCTTGTGAATCAAGACACGAAAAAATTAAGAATCGGCAACAGGCCATGGGCCTATTTCTTCAGTGCCGACACTTCTATTCTATTCTATTCTAATGATTGACTAAAGATTTTTGATTGAAAAAATCATCAGTCATTGCGAAAATTATCAGACATAGCAAGAAATCAATGATCAGACGGTAAGTTTGATTGAAAAATCCTTAGGAATTTTAAAATCGTGAACAATAACGATGCATTTATGATCAAGAAAGAAGAATCAGGAAACAGATGCAAGAAAAATGGGCTTAAGTGAGAGATTAGACGCGCAACTAATTCAAATAATTTTGTACGGTCATGGCTGAAGTTTATTCTGTAGTTTTGAAATTAAGAAGTGAGACCCGTTTGGTCAATGATTACTTTTTATAATGATTTATTTGTGTGGCTGTTTACTGAACACTTAGCCGTTGTGTGCGGCATACATTCAAGGGGCAACTGTGCGCTCTTGTAACTATTGAATAAAATGGCAGTCTTGTAGTGATTAGATAATATTATAGTGTATAATCTCCTAGCTGAGAGATTTTATAATTTCTTTGAGATTATTAGGTGTAAAGCTGTACTTTGTCGCATAGTTAATACAGTAAATATGACGATGCTCGTGAACTTTGGCCGATAGCTTCACAAATAACTAAATGAATAATCACCTTTGTAAGCCAGTTAATCATTACCAGTCCATACCTATAAAAATGTCTCGATGATTTTACAATAGTTTTAAGCCCCAATAAGATTAAATAATATTATTCTGTACATAGAATAATATTAATTTAGCTTACATAGTAAGCTAAAACCTTCTTCACGCGACTCTGGCAACATCGGAGCTATAGAACCGTTGAAGGCTATTTTGAATCGAAGCGTGCGGTGCTCGGGTGAATTTAAAGACATCTCTAGGCTACATATTCAATTACCACTGGGCCTAAAGCTTCATATGTTATCTTACACCGCTATCACCAATAAACTACCTGAACTCGTTCACCGCCAAATTACCCTTCATTACCATCAAATAGTAACCTCCAGTAACTTACCGCTACCAATAACCCG
>NW_025943391.1:33488-65127 GCF_000764305.2 Hyalella azteca | reverse complement strand
ATGGCCATCAAAACTGGGGTAGAATGGCCCTCAATCCTGGGGAAGGATGGCTCTCAAACCTGGAGTAGAATGGCCCTCAAATCTTGGGTAGGATGGCCCTCAGAACTAGGCTAGGATGGCTCTCAAAACTGGGGTAACATGGCTGTCAAAACTGGGTAGGATGGCTCTAAAAACTGGGGTAGGATGGCCCCAAAAACTACATAAAGTTCATCTCTATTTTGTCAAAGGCTCTTCCGTTACGCTGAAAGAGAAAGGGATAGAAAATCTGTATAGGTAAAAGAGGGAAGGCAATAGAATGAGGAATATGGTGAGGGGAATGGAAAATTGTGAAGGGAACACGAGGGAGGCTGAGGGTCGGGGAGGCTCAATACAGGGGATGTGAGGGAGGGAGTTGGGGCCAGCGTTGCGCCTGAGGCGAGGGCGGAGTGCCTCCCGCCGCCGGCGATGTCTTGCGGCCGTCGCTTCCGTTGCCGCTACTTCCGCTCATCCTCTTGTTGTTGTTGTTGTTGTTCCTATTGCTGTTGTTGTTCCAATTGTTGTTCGTGTTGTTGTTGTTGTTGTTGTTCGTGTTGTTGTTATTGTTGTTGTTGTTGTTGTTGTTGTTGTTGTTGTTGTTGTTGTTGTCCGTGTTGTTGTTATTGTTGTTGTTGTTGTTGTTCCTATTTTTGTTGCTGTTTTAATTTAATTTGTTGATGTATTTTTTCCCATTGATCATTTATTGTCATTAATGTTTTTGTTATTGGTGTGTTTGATTTAATTATTTTTCTAATGTTTTTCTTGTGATGATATTCCATCGAGAAGAGGTTTACATTTTTGTCTTAATATGTTAATTTTTCATAGGGTTTGTTGCGGCATGTGTGGCTGAAATCGTTTAATTTAATTCTAGTGTGGTTTTTAGAATATTTTATTAGACAATATTATTCTAACATTGCTGTCGCTTCCGTGGTTGCAGACGCAGGTAGGTCCATCATTTTATTTCCGATATATTTGTTATTGTATAGATGACTGTAAAAGCTGTTTCCATTATTTAAGTATCGTTTCAATAGACTTGTTCTGTTTAAAATTTTCTTGAAAGCATTTTCATCGTTTCTATTTTTTCCATCGTGAAATTTGCCGCTTTTTTTATCATTGTTGAGTCCTCAATCTACTTATTTTGTAATCCCTTAAATTAAAAATACGATATCAAAGACATTAGCTTCTATTTGATCTTGAAACGCTGCCCGTTATAAAGCCCAAAATTATAATAATTATACGTGCGCGTTACTTCGCTTTCTTGTATGGCGACTGGCGCACATCCACATGGCCGCCTGACGATTTAAATAACCAGAGCTAAAATATTATTTATGTGAAGTTCTTCAGTTCTTCTGCATTAAATGACACGACCGGAAACATTGAACTCGAATCACATGGGATTTTTTCCAACACATTGACTCCATTTCCGCAAGCCATTCTTTAGGTACTGAACAAGTTGTGGCTGCTAGAGATGCCAACATTAAACGTAATGGAAAACTAGCATAGAAATTGTTTAAATGCCCTTAATATTCGTTTAAACTCACCTTCACAGCCTCATGGCCAGGCAAAATTTTCTTCCTAACGCCGTCAATTTCATGCATGAATAAGAGACTCGGCTGAATCTTTTAGCGATTTATCATTTAGGGATTTGCCATCATAATTCGTTCCTACGTTTACTTTCTGTAATGCATCTATAAACTTGTTGAATGTATCATACTTTGCTATTAAAAATCATTGGATGAAGGAACCACTGCTGGAGAAGATAAAAATATCAGGGGGAAGTGAATAATTATCTAACAGACTTCCTCTAAGTTATTATTGAAACGATTAATATTTGCCTGCCACAAAATATTCTGTTCTGGCAATTTTACAAAGATCTGAATTAAAATTTGAGTTTCCTCAAGAAACTCAAGCAACTGTGACGACATCTGTGTACATTGGCCACATTATAACGAACAGCAATATGTTCAACTGCAACGAAGAGCAATATGTTCAACTGTAACGAACAGCAATATGTTCAACTGTAACGAACAGCAATATGTTCAACTGTAACGAACAGCAATATGTTCAACTGTAACGAACAGCAATATGTTCAACTGCAACGAACAGCAATATGTTCAACTGTAACGAACAGCAATATGTTCAACTGTAACGAACAGCTACATAAAAGCAGCTGCAACAATGATCTACAAAGCAAGCTCAGCTGCTCTAAGGTACAGTGCTTATGTTTAGCTGCAAAAGTCACCATGATGATTCAAGCAGTACCGAACAACTGTATCAACGCAGTTGTATTAACCAGCGTAATGAAACAGCTGAAATAATCAGGTGCAATACGCAGCAATAAACAATAAACAACTACCAGCAACAATGAGCTGCAGCGAGCTCGTCTGCATCCATGTTTCCGGAGCTGCGGACGACCGGTGCCGCGCGTGCTGGCAGGTCCGGGAAAAAAGGACGGACAAAACCTTACCTGATCCGCGGGTAAAAACACCCCGGCAGGCTTCCAGGCGTCTCACTTACGACGGGTTTGCGAGGTATCATGTACAGCTCGTGCTTTACTCAGGCGGGAAGGTTATGTGTCACCTTAGAATATTAATTAATAAAAAATATAAGGCATTGCGGCGTTAGACGCACCGCGTCCAGCATATAAGGCTTCGGGAGTAGTGAGCTAGTTGTGGTTTGTTTGAATGGAGAGTTGAGTCGCTTCATTTATTGTAGCGGATAATGAAAGGTTGCTGTTATTTCAAAACCGACAGTGAAGGGTTGCTGTCATTTTAAAGCAGAAAGTGAAGGGTTGCTGTTATTTTAAAGCAGATAGTGAAGGGTTGCGGTTATTTTAAAGCAGACAGTGGAAGGTTGCTGTCATTTAAAAGCAGATCGTGGAGGGTTGCTGTCATTTTAAAGCAGATAGTGGAGGGTTGCTGTCATTTAAAAGCAGATAGTGAAGGGTTGCTGGAATTTTAAAGCAGATAGTGAAGGGTTGTTGTTATATTAAAATAGATACAAATTTAAAATCTGATTCCTTATATTCACTGCTCTTAATTTCAAATTTATTCGATCGATAATAACGAACAAAAAATTGCAAAGACTTTCTGTAAGTACCCTCCATAGTATTCAAAAAGTGGACTCGATGCTCTAAAAGAAGATAAAGGAGAGTGTATTTTCAATATTTCTTAATATAGTCGTCATACATGTAGAAGAAAATGGGTGTTAGATGTTATGGAGAAGCCGCAATCTTGCTATTAACATGTAACAGCTGCCAGCTACATGTTTCTAGATGTGACTAGTTACCGCGTTTTTGTCCAGGCTACAGGCCACATAAGGTCCCTGTAACCCTTTACACGAGGCCAATAGCCGTTGATTAAGACATATCACAACGAGAGAAGGGGGAGACTGTGCAAGATCCCCCCACTACGTAAATTATCCGCAGTCAGATTTCAATCCCTACGGGAAGGATCACTTTCCGCGGCAGGGCCAAGGCTGTTCAACGCCCTAGCAAGGGGTCTAAGATAGGGGGAGTTCACCCTGGAGACCTTCAAGAGACAACTGGACGTGTTCCTGGGCACAATCCCAGATCGACCTCCCCTGCAACACTACCAGCGGCGAGAAGCAAGCAACAGCATCGTGCATCAGGTGGCCCAAATGAGGGCGGATGAACGATAATCAGAGGCGGCGATCCATCGTGGCCTGGGACTGCTACGTCCCAAACAAATACTAAGGAAACTAAGAAAACTGTGAACATCTGTGAACACCAAATGAAGTTCTGGCCAATTAAGGTCAGAACCTACCAATCGAAGTTCTTACCTCCCCATCAATCAACGTTCTTACACAACACAACATAACATAACATGCATAACAACATAACATAACATAACATAACATAACATAACATAACATAACATAACATAACATAACATAACATAACATAACATAACATANAACATATCATGGTGATGTCGGCGCTGAAGAGTAGGCCTGATGTGGCCGGTCGCCGATTCTAGTACTTTTCGTGACTTCTTCTCAGGAAATCTAAAAAAAGGTCCTTTACCAGATCTTTTCAAGACTGACGATATAGTTTGAAATAGCTACTGGACTTCCATCGGGTTCGATATGGTGCTATGCATTTCAAGTGTGAATATTTATTTCTCCACAGCTTTAACTAACTAGTCTGATCTTGAATGCGTTTATACTCTGAGCGTCAACGATGTAACCAGGGCAATCGAAGTTCTAACTTCGAACCAATTACCTCCATGTCAACCGAAGTTCTTATTTCCCTGCCATTCGGCGTTCATGTATCCGCCAAGTTGCTGCTTTACGAAATTAAAATTTTTTACTAACTTAAGGGCACCCGGTGACGAAAATTCTTAATTGACATTTCTAACTTCTCCATTTATGGATTATAGGTTAAAACTCGATTTTTTAAATGATGGAACATTCAGGTTCCACTTCGTAGCTTCGTCTAGTCTGTTTTTGAAGATGTTCATACTCTGAGCGTCAACGATGCTATCAGGGAGGCTGTTACACATGTCGGTGACTCGAAGCGAGAAGAAATGTTGTCGCATGGATGTGTTCCAACGCTGTTTATGGATGGATGTTAGTGGCCCCTAGTTAGATGTTAGTTTATAGCCGTGGACCCTGGTGTTGGTTCTTGTTTCAAATTCTGTTCCTAGATGTGCCACCATTTATGTAAATGAGTTACAACAGCAGTTACATTTTGTACTATGAATATTGCTACTTACAGGAGCTCTTAGTTACTCGTACTTCGAGCTGGAAAATGTGTTCGATTCACGGCTGTAAGATAATTTTAAAGATAATCAATTTGATCTCGGCATACGAGTGGCCGTTAAGATTGTTGTCTTAAACTGGGCATGTGATTGCGCACAGAATAAAATTCCCAAATAATAACTCCGGTACACCGGAAAAACTTCTAAATACTAACCGTCACAAGTTACCGTGTTTTTGTCCTGTCTACAGGCCACATAAGGTCCCTTTAACCCTTTATGTAGCATAATTCATGTAGCCAGTAGCATAATTTTACATCTGTAGTTGCCATTTGGAAGTTGTACTGGCCACCACTTAGCTCCTAAAAATCAAATCTAAAATGGCCAGCGTATATTAATTTGGCGTACTCCATGCATGCGAAATTCAAAGATTGTTTAATAGTAAACAATTTCAGGCTGACGTGATGAGCTTATTAGAGGACGTCTCAGGCATTTCAAATTGGTCTAGCGAACCGTTACCACCATTATAGCGAATTGTCAGCCGGTGACCTCAACTTTAGCCGAACGATTTTAGGTTCCAGCTCCACTGTTCTATGTTTTTGTTCCATATATTTCTTTTATTGTTGCGCGTCTATTCACATCTATATTAAACTAGAAATTAAACTTTTCTTGTCTTACTTGTGTTAAATTCTTCTATTTCTTTATCATAATTCAGTTCGCTTCACTAACTTGCAAGCTTTTCATTAAGGCCGTCGGTTTTTTTCCATAAAATATTTTATGAATGGTTGGCTCCAGCAGTTAGTGTTCTCAATTGTTTCCATCCCAAATAATCTTATACGTACAATCATGAATTGGTTTATGTTGGCCAAATAATAGCTGATAAACAATATTCTGTTTTCATCAATGAAAAATTTTTGAATTTCTAAACCTTTGTGGCCATAGTGACAGTCCCGTGCAGGTAGCTTCTCCTAATTCTGCCAAAAATTTAAAGTTCCTCAATCCTCAGAACGATGAGAACCGCGTGGCCTCTCTCCCTGGCTGTGCAATACGGAGACAACTGAGCTATGCCAATGATGACAAATGTCATTTGCACGATCATTCCAGTCATGTAAGTAATCATAATGTCATACAGTCATCATAATCTCATTACCACTCAGGTCGTCAGTGATATACTGCAGCTGAATATGGCAGCAGAGCAAGAAATGATTTATGAGCACAAGGTTATTGTCCTTTCTCGGTTTACATCTAGTTTTTTCAGCTTGTAAGTTTAAATACAAGAATATTCTCTGCAATTCATCAAGACTGAGTTTCACATCCCACTAAATATTATGCGAGTATAGAATTTTAGAGTCCCTTGTAAATAAGAAAATGTGAAACAATTCCCTTCGTGTCCTGTTAATAAAATCTACGGGGTTGTTGAGCATAATTTAGTTCAACACATATATAGACGTATGTAAGTACAGTTTTTACTGAACTGTGTAGAACTCTGTTTAATCTAATCAAGTGCACAATAAAAATCAGGCTTTGAACATTATTACTGCGTTGTAGAGGATTTATTGAAAGCATTCTTATGCAGAGAGCATTAAATGACACTAACTGAGCCTTAAATGATTCTAAATCATACTGACTGAGCCCTTAAATGATACTAAACGATACTAACTGACCCCTTAAAATGATATTCAATTATACTAACCGAGTCCTTAAATGATAATAAACGATACTAAGCGAGCCCTTAAATGATACTAAATGATACTAAGCGAGCCCTTAAATGATACTAAATCCGAATTGTAAACGGAATAAGTTTGTCTGGATTTCATCATTTATTACTATTAGTACCACGAAAAAGAGAGTGTTGGGCCGCACGTAAGCATATTGTTTACGTATAGAGGTTATTTATGAGATAATAATGAGCCAGGATGTTGAAGTAGATTACATTGCTCGTAAATAGCTGGACCTGCCCAATCAAGAACTGGCTTCGAGCGTAGCGTTTGGGACGTAACGACGGGTGCAGAGGTACTAAAAATCGGGTAACGGATCCCAAAATAGGCTACGTCTCTGGTTCAATGCAAGACGTTCTAGAACAACAAAATAAAAGACCGACTCCACCCTATATGATCTAGACCGACCCCGTCCTATATAGCATAGACCAATACCGTCCTATATATAATATATAGACCGTCCGAGGGAGCCTGCTTCTCGCGAAGTGAACTACACTGAGAGGCCCACTCAACTAGCTGTTGTCACTGCGTATTCAGCTACAAGCGAGGTATAGGCTAGGAAAAAACTTATGGTTAAATAGTGACGTCAATTTAAAACAGATCACCCCACTTTACATCAATTGATACATACATACATGAGGCTTCTATGCCTCAGATAAAGCTCCCTGTAGTGGCATAGATAGCGCACTTCACGCCTAAGGAAACGTAAGTCTGCTAGATTAACTTTATACTGGACAATTTACCGGTCCCGCTAAATGTTTGACAAAGACACACGTGTTCCAGACCCACTATATGTTGGACAAAGTCACAAGTGTAACGGGCGGCCCACCATATGCTGAACAAAGACGCAAGTGTACCGGGCCCACTGGATAAAGACACAAGTGTAACGGACCACTATATGCTGGACAAAGACACAATGGTACCGGGCTTAGTAGGGTAACGTGGGGCAGCGCGCCCCCCACTTTTTTTAAACTAAATTTTTGACGAAGTTTTAATTGATACGAGGTGGTTCTTTATTTTGTTTAAAGGTGCAACTAATGAGGAATGTGTGATGTGAATTAGACGCCTATAGAGTTATTCAATTTTTAATGAAACACTATTTTGTAAAAAGTGTCAAAATGGGCCCATTGCCCCACCCCTGGGGCAATGGTGCAGAGCAAGAAATGATTTATGAGCTTTAGGTTATTGTCCTTTCTCGGTTTACGTCCAGTTTTTTCAGCTTGTAAATTTAAATACAAGAATATTCTTTTCAATTCATCAAGACTGAATTCCGAATCCCAATGAATATTATGCGAGTATAGAATTTTACAGTTCCGGGAAAGTAAGAAAATGTGAAACGATTCACTTCGTGTTTTGTTAATAAAATCTACGGGCTTGCTGCGCATAATTTACCTCCACACGTGGAGACGAAAGGGCAATTTTTACTGCACTGTGTATAACTCTGATCAATCTAATCAAATGCACAATAGAAATCAGGCTTTAAACATTATTACTGCATTGTTGAGGATTTATTGAAAGCATTCCTATGTAGAGAACCTTACATGATACTAAATAAGCCAATTAAATGATACTGAATCCAAATTTTGAATTGAATAAGTTTGTCTGATTTTTTTCACGTATTACTATTAGTTTCACGAGAGAGAGAATGTTTAACTTCTCCATTCGATTTGGATTAAGCAACAAGTTATTAGTAGCTCATTGTCCTCGCCAAACTCAGTCCTCCAGAAGGTCACTTCACACATTTATTTTCATTCACACATTCAGAAGGTCATTTCAACACTCATTTCCAACAATTCTCCTACCTCCTGAAGACATCATTTCAGAAGTGAGGTATGCTTGTTCATTCGAGTATCTATGAAACAAAATTATACACTATATTTTTTCTCCCCAAACTCACAGGTGAATTCTTGGGTCACTCACACTTAATCCTCGTAATTTCGAAGATGTCAGACCAAGTTTATGCTTGACAAAGACGCAAATGTACCGGTACCGCTATATTATTGACAATGACCCAAGTGTTCCAGACCCGCTGTAAATTGGACAATGACCCAAGTGTTCCAGGCCCGCTATAAATTGGACAATGACCCAAGGGTTCCAGACCCACTGGATTAAGACACAAGTATGCCGGGCCACTATTTGCTGGGCAAATATACAAGTGTACTGGGCCCAGCATATGCTGGACAAATACGCAAGTGTACCAGGCCCACCGGATAAAGAAATAAGTGCATATCGAGCCCACCATATGCTGGACAAAGACACAAGTGTACCGGGCCCGCTATATGCTGGACAAAGACACAAGTCTACCGGGCCCACTTATGTTGGACAAAGACGCAAGTGTACCGGGCCCGCTATACGCTGGACAGAGGAAAAAATGGACCAGGCCCGCTATGTGATGGACAGAGACACAAATGTACCGGGGCTGACAGAAGACAAATATCGATATTCAAATGTATAATAAAATTTTTCCAAAACGACGCGAATGCCGCCGTATTGATGCCATGAGAAGCAGCGCCCTACATCCTGAGAGAGAACAACTGTTCGTCCGTGGAGTTCTGGTCCAAATGAAAACTCGCTCAGCATTTGAATGGTTTTTGTAAACGAGAGAATGAACTATTGAGTACTTAGGTGGTATTCTGATTGTTATAAACATTTCATAGCAAGTAATCAGGAAAACACATCATGTCAATAAAATATTAATATTGAAATTCACTAAACATTCCGAGAAGCCAATGAGTTTGACCTGCGCTATTCACTCCTCGTCTTAATTGCCTTAAAGGCCCAGATAGTACAGACACAGAAGAAGAATCCTCAATATAAAATTCCTAAACTCTGTCTGCCTCGACCATCAAGTTATTCATCAAGAAACGCTCAAATTCGTCATGATGGCATTTATTCACTCCGAAGCGTTGTCTTCTGTGGTCGTTTTAAAGTTTTTCTTCAACATGAAATCTAATCACTTTCCTACTTTTCGTACGACATCAAATACCTTTCAGTATCTCTCTTCTTTTTTTTTTGTGTGTGTGTTTTTTGTACTCCGCTGATCAACATGAAATTTATTCACTTTCCTACTTTTCTTAAACATCAAATACATTTCAGTATCTCTCTTCTTTTTGTCAGGTTTTTGCGTACTGCAGCTGAAAGCTCGAGCGGTAATTTTGCACGCTTCTGCAGGGCAATTAATTAGACGGCGAAGAATTAACTCTTCCATGTACGAGGACAATCCAGCCAGAACGCGCGCGTTTACATTAGAATGTCTTTACCGTCCATTTTATGACTCAACTTTAGAATCAGCGGATGCGAGACGAGGATCGGTTATATGGACTCCATTTGCCCGTATAGGAAGACAAGTGTGGAGCGTGTAGAAGCATTAGTTTCTTATGTACCTTGCCTATAAATGTTAGAAAGTGTATGATTAACGCATATCTTTGTCTTTTTGAAAATATAGTTTATAAATAGAATGAAAACTGTCATTTGTGGCTCCAACATATCTTTCTCTTCAACTGGAATAAAACTTCTCAGTATAACTATTTATTGCACGTTTTCTGGTTCCATTCATTTTCCCTCAGCAAATAGCTACCGAAAGACAGAAATGGTAATTCAGATTTGCGTTCTGAAAGCTATAATATTCAGTTTATATAACAATGTTATCGAAATCATCCAACAAAGAAGAAAATAATAATGTCAAAGCTCCCTCAGATAAATGTATACAACACACTAGGACAAGCCTTGATTTCTACACAACACACATACGTACATTCTTACCTTTGCTTGATTTCTACACAACATACATGTGTTTTTTTAATGCCTGCTTCTTGTAGATTTTTCAAATTTTAATTATCTTTTCGGGGCATTTTATTATAGGGAATTAGGCCACAATTACCTGCACTCGAACCATTTTGCACGCCCATCAAAGATCCTGCTATTTTACGAAAATTATGAAACCTTGCGACTTTTCGCCTCGAAATATTGCTGGTCGAAGGTAAACCGTCACCGTATGTTGTACATGCCGAATTACCACCTTAACATTTCTTCGTAATTTTAAAATGTAGATATCATCACATAAACTTCAACTGAATTTTAAAAAACAAAATTTACCTTTAAATGGAATTTTCACTAGGTATTATCTTGGAAAGATGTTTTGGTAATGAATTACATGAAAAACATTCAAACAAATACAAACCTCGAATGAAATTTTGCATACATTTTTACTCAAAACGAAAGTTCGATCATGAAGCTTCGCATTGAAAGCAAAATGAGCAGTATATAAATTAAAGAAAGTTCATGAGTTAATAAACTAGCAACATTTTCATGCGTGCGGTATTTCGTGACGGCGGCCCGAAAAAATTGTTTTCGAATGCGGTACGATTTCCATTTTTCTTTCGCCACTTTAATAAACAGCTTCTCAAATCTAACTATGAATAATTGTAGAAAGGTTGATCAACTTTACGTTAGGATGAAATGATGTCCGTTACGTTAGCATATTTTTATGACGAATCTCTTCAACTTTTGGGTTATGCATTTAGTCAGTTGGCATCCATGGACAAAATTTAGTTGCCAGTCTTCATTTCTACATTGTTCTTTTCTAATTTCAATGCTCTTTTTTAACGCTTCGTCATCCATTGTTGAACATTTAAAAATATTCTTGTGGAATTTTCAGGCTAACAAATAATATTTTATAAAATAAACTTTAGAAACTCTGCATCTTGTCATATCATCATATACGTAGATATTTAATATAAATACTCATTTATGTCAAAAGACTCATTCATAACTGTAGTCCTACTAGAAGCACAGCTAACTTTTGAGACGTGTTGGGAGTAACAAATTTTTGTCACTCATAACTGATAATATTCCTATTTGCAGCAGAGCTCTCTTATCATTTATAATGGGAGTAATTAAACGTGGCATGTGCTCGGATTGCAATTGCAGTCCATTACCTGCTCATTAAGCTTTTGTATTCGAACACAGATAAATATTGCGACAATTAACAAGAAATAACTCAATTCTTTTTGCGTGACCATCAATAACTCAATTCTTTTTGCTCAAACCATCATTCAATAAATTATCTTAACAATCATCATCATCACTAGTAAAATATATTAAAATCATCTAAAAGGCGAGGGAGTTTTTATATATACACTGATTACCTTGAAGATAATTAATGACATTCCTTTGTTTACAATAGAAACATTAAAGTAACTCAAGATCAACAACTACACACAGCAATCAGACACCTCCAAACACTGACATGACAGGACCTCATTACCACATTAGAAACACAAACAGATCCCAAAAAATTCTGGTCATCCCTAAAACGCATTATAGGCACCAACACCAAACAAGCTATCCCATTCCTCAAACACAACATACAACATGACACAACCGAACAAAAAGAACCCATCTCCTGCAAACACTGGCAAGACATATTCACTCAGGATGACACAGACAATGGAGAATTTGACATAGAGCACATTCACATCATACAAGACCACTTTAGGAACAACACACACCTAACGCACCCATATAATCACGGCGACCTCTCTCGACTCCACCCTGCAGACTTCCCACCTATCACCATTAGAGGATTACAACGTACACCAGGAACATTCAAACAGATAGCACCTTGTCCCAAAGGCCACACAACCCTCAAACCCAAACACCCACCCCAAAACATGATCCACTATCTACTATACATACTCAATCATGCGATATTAGCCGGTTATCTCCTGGATTCACAAAAACACGCCATCATGATCTCCCCCCCCTCCCAAACCCAACACATCACAGCAACAAGTCCAAAATTACAGGCCCATCTCACTACTAGACATCCACGGAAAACTTTTAGACAAAATACTCAACAATAGATTATACGAACACCTTTCCATTCACAACATACATAACACAAGACAACACGGTTTTAGGAAACATAGAAGGTCGCACACAGCACAAGCCACATTCCACGAAACACTTGCCATACACGTAGCAAAAAGACACTCCACTGACATAGTCCTCCGCGATGTGACCTAAGCCGTTGACAAGGTTTGGCACACCGGACTCCAGTACAAGATCTTCCAACTCAACCTCCATCCGCCCTTCGCCAAAACACTCTCAGACTACATTACAGACAGAACAGCATCCATAAGAATAGGTAATCAACTATGACCCCAACTACAACCCCACACGTGTCCCCCAAGGGGCTTGTCTCTCCCCCACACTATACAGCTTCCACACCCACGGCCTCCTACCAACACTACCCAACGCAGACTACGGAGCATTTGCAGATGACATAACACAAATAATCACCGTTACACACCCAATCAAAATCATCCATATCCTAACAGCTTACTGTACAAAACAAAGCTCTCCAAATTATCACAAACACATACTGGTCCGACTTCTCATCCTCCCAAACACTACACAAACAATGCGAAATTGTTGAGCGTCTTTTGGAAATTTTATTTCGGTTATTTACGGACGGATCACTTTGAACCTAGGTGCACATAACAGAAATATATGACGTTTTTGTTCATGTAAATTTTTCGAAAAAGTGAAAGAAAACGTGAAATTCTTAGAAAACGGCCAAAAAAGGAGGTACTGTAGAAATCTATCTCCTCCTAGGATTTTCAAGCTACAACATCGAGACGCATATCATTCGATACGTAAAATTCATATCTATCGATTAGTCGTAGCTTTTTTGAAATNAGGAGGATAAGTTTGTAATGTCATCACCCTCCCTCCATGTGGTGAGGAGGATAAGTTTGTAATGTCATCACCCTCCCTCCATGTGGTGAGGAGGATAAGTTTGTAATGTCATCACCCTCCCCCCATGTGGTGAGGAGGATAAGTTTGTAATGTCATCACCCTCCCTCCATGTGGTGAGGAGGATAAGTTTGCAATGTCATCACCCTCCCCCATGTGGTGAGGAGGATAAGTTTTTAGAAACTCGGAACGACGGTATTCTCAAAAAACTTTTCTTTTAGCGATCGCTAGTTCAACATTGATAACATTGAGCAGCGTTTGAATGTTGACATGAATTTGGACGACAATGTTGATATTTTTTTTTGTTTTAGAGCAATAAATAAAAATAAAAAATCAGTTGATTAATTATTGGTGTTGCTGATTTATTACTCATTATTATTACTTGATTCTGATATATAAGCCGGACAGTGCTATATAGTCGCGCATATGAACATATATGCCAATTGGAAGTTCTGATATCTATTATAACTTAAACAATCGCGACGATTTAACGTGAATTTTACCTTTTAAAAATTTGTTAGAAGTACGTCTCTTGATCTGTAACTGTTGTGGAGGTATTAACATTTTGGAGTGCGTAAACTTGAATATTTGGTGTACACGAAGGCTAATCAGCGTGAGTGGAATGCTACTGTATTAACTTATTCACTGAAAACTGTAACTAGGATACAAAGAAATAAATTAATTAGAATTAGAATAGTTTTTAAATGTCCCACTATCTAATATGTTACCGCCAATGTTTTCGGATGCTTGGACTGGGGAGAAATTACTAAGTCGCGTAAATGTCATGAAATAATTCGAACGATATTTTCACTCTTTAACGCAAGCCAAGGCGGTGCTCTCATTAACAGGCAAAAATCGCTATGCGTAGAAATCAATGCAATAACGAACAACAATCATGCGGTACAACAACAAGCATGCCAGTCACACTCAAATGTATCGCAGTGCACACTCCAAATCTGTACAATAACGAACAACAGTCATGCCACTCACACTTACATGAATCGTACTGCAGAGCTCATATAGATTCATATTTGGACAACGCGCAATATATCGTTTTGAACATTGATGACGCACGAGCGCAATGTTAATTTTTGGAATTCAACGAGCTTTATCTTAGCAACGTTAATTACCAATATTTTTTAAGCAGTCACAAGAAGGTTTTTTGTTTCTATCTTGGTATGTAGATAGCATGAGAACAAATACCCAATTTCAGATCAATAAACCCTATTCTATTTATTACGATAGGTAATTTCTATCATAAATTTACTAGTAAAATAAAAGTAATCTTATCCATGTGATCGATCGTTCTGTTGTCGATCGGACTCAAATGACTGACACATCCAGGACGATATTCTCCCTCATATTTTGTGAAATAAAAGCTTTGCAATTATAAAATAAATTGTTTCCATAAATTAATGTTAGCCGCATCAAATAATTTTATGCTCTTTGGGGTTATTATGCATTACTGATTCCTGAAAGGAGGCTAAGTAAAGCTTACGGAATAGATCCTTTCNGACCGGCGATATATGCTTGAAGTTTAGAAAAATGCGTGGTTTGTGCGAGGCGGTCAACTGCTCCTTAGATCACAAAAATTGATTCATTTTATAACCGATAACCTAGTACACATAATGTCTAAGTTATTCTGACAGCTTAGCAAATCCTCTTAAGAATTTATATTTCACTCATTGAGCTGTATAAATATCAAGTATTTTTACCAGTAACTGATTTATATATCAATATTACAAGTTTGTCCTCGCTGTTCGTAAGATAGAGTTTGCCCAACTTCATTCCATATTTGCGCAGCGGGCTGAGTTTGACGACAAAGAATTTTTATTCATATATTAGATTTGACAAGCGGGTCAAAAATTATTTATTCTAGTTCATTCAAGACGAATTTAAAAAATAAGTATTATTGTGATAATTAATTGTTCTGACTATAATCTGACGGAGAAATTTATTCGTAAGTAAACTCTAATCCTTCTTCCAGGTTAAAATCTGGTGCGCATAGCAATGTGTTCGGTAACAGACTTATTATTAGGATTCATCGCTAGGAAAAACATGTGTGAGAAATTACTTCAGAGCTTGCTATTTCAACGCGCACTTTAAAATATCTGGTAAGTTTGTGGAAATTAAAACTTTCAACTTTCACAATTGGTGTGAAGATTTTTAACAATGAAGTAAACGCAATTCAATATCAAAATTCCGCCAAAGCAACCGGCAAGAGCGTCACTAAATTTGTTATGTAAATGTTAATGTAATACTTCCTTCCACCGGATGTCGTCACTCTAACTAATGAATTAAAAATTCATTAGTTAGTCGTTTAAAAAAAACTAATGAATTGTCGCCAGCCTTAGCAATGATTATGGATCCTACTCTCAATTCCAGGTAAATTTCGAGTGATAGCAATCAACTTTCAAACAAAACTTCTTCGTTCGTGTGAGTTTTATCCAATATAACTCAGATCGTGTAAATCACTTAAGAAGGTACATCGCATATCCTCTCAACTTCAATTGATCCAACTGATCTGCTAAATATNCAATGTCAAGGTTCTTTGTTCTCGATATCAAAGTCTTGGGGAAGTGATATCAATAAAATGATGAGATCATTTATATTCTACGTAAAAATAGTAATAAGGGCTTATGTAATTGAATGTTTTTTTCTTTACCATTAACATCGATTATCATATTGTGCACAACGTCATAATAACAGCGAACGGATCACAAGAATGTTATTATGAATACTTTCAATATAACTCATTGCCATTGGAAAGAACAATGCTGAAAACTCCGAATTAAATATTCGTATTAAATCCGTGCAAAAACTGATATGTAGTGTTGCTTTTAGCTTCGCATTTGAACACAGTTTTCTACATTTTTGCAACGGTTTTCTACACCTACGGTTTTATATCCCTTGCAGGTATCTACCAGTTCTAGATGTAGATGAGACCTCCACGTGGCCCTGGGCGTAAACTGAGGCAGCTTCGTCACTCCTCGATTTAAATGTGGTATTCAAAAACAATTTAAAGTTCTTTGGAAAATAAACATCGCCAATTATAAAATTTTATTGCTGCGCCCAAAAATTATCTTAATAAACTTGTTTTTCATTGGTCGGGTTCCCGAATTGATAAATTATATTGTTTACCATAAAACATAGAAAATACGTTCGTTTTTTCTCCTTTATTTCATAGAAAACACTAAAATATTAAAGGTAAACTGGCGTAATTTTATTATCGGCCTTTCCCCAGGTAATGTGAAAGATTACAAGATTGTTTTCATAATGCAAATCTTAAAATGTTTTTTTCCAGCCTCGAGAAATCATTTAGGCAGTAGTATTTGTTGGATGTCTGACCTTAGATTCGAAAAATCCGGAAACTTTTTCATCTTGCCAATTTCTTTTGCATGGCCCGGTTGCATCGGTAAAAGCATCAGTTTAAAGAAGAACAATAATATTATTATTATTGCGCTTAGATGTTCTGGTGAAGTGATAATGTTCACGCTAGACACGTGATATTAAGGAACTTTTAGGAAGGTATTCTAGCAACTGTTTCATACGCTTCCTTCCTTGACTTCCAAAATATATGAACGAGTTTTAACTTATAGGATATCAACACCTAGCAATATGAAATTTGTTCTATCGCTGTTAGCACATTGCGTGATAACAAACAGAATACTTATATAGATGAGATTTGATCGAATCTTCATGCATATACTAGTCCATTTTTAGCGCATTTTCTCATTAATTTAAAAAAGGCGCTATTGTGCTCGCCATGTCTGTCCGTCTGTCTGTCTGTCTGCCCGTGCTCGCCATGTTCGTCCGTCTGTCTGTCTATCCGTCCGTGACTTCACGTTTTCGTCTACGAGAAAATGCGCTCTCTTGCACTCACTGCAGTGAGTACTGAGTTATAATTTTTTATCTCACAGGGTCACAGGCAGTGGGGTGACAAGGCCCATTTTAGGGTACTGTTGTCGACGTCGAAATATTCTAAAAATTCCAGTATAAAAAAATTTAGAGCGTCAAATATTGAGGGTGTGACCTTTGATTTCTATGTTGTACTCGTAGTTCTTAAGAAGCTTCGCATTGAAAGCAAAATGAGCAGTATATAAATTAAAGAAAGTTCATGAGTTTAAAAACTTGCAACATTTTCGCGTGTGCGATATTTCGTGACGGCGGACGGAATAAANATCTCACTGCTAGACATCCACGGAAAATTTTTAAACAAAATACTCAACAATAGATTATACGAACACCTTTCCATTCACAACATACATAACACAATACAACACGGTTTTAGGAAACATAGAGGGACGCACACAGCACAATCCACATTCCACGAAACACTAGCCACACATTTAGCACAAAGACACACCACTGAAACAGTGCTCCGCGATGTGACCAAAGCCGTTGACAAGGTTTGGCACACCGGACTCCAATACAATATCATCCAACTCAACCTCCATCCGCCCTTCGCCAAAACGCTCTCAGACTACATTACAGACAGAACAGCATCCATCAGAATAGGTAATCAACTATGACCCCAACTACAACCCCACACCTGTCCCCCAAGGGGCTTATCTCTCCCCCACACTATACAGCTTCTACACCCACTGCTTTCTGCCAACACTACCCAACGCAGACTACAGAGCATTTGCAGATGACATAACACAAATAATCACCGTTACACACCCAATCAAAATCATCCATATCCAAACTGCTTAATTACTGTACAAAACAAAGCTCTCCGAATTATCACAAACACATACTGGTCTGACTTCTCATCCTCCCAAACACTACACAAACAATGCGAAATTGTTGAGCGTCTTGTGGAAATTTTATTTCGGTTATTTACAGACGGATCACTTTGAACCTTGGTACACATAACAGAAATATAAGACGTTTTTGTTCATGTCAATTTTCAGAAAAAATGAAAGAAAACGTGAATATATTAGAAAACGGCCAAAAAAGGGGGTAATGTAGAAATCTATCTCCTCCTAGGATTTTCAAGCTACAACATCGAGACTCATATCATTCGATGCGTAAAGATCATATCTATCGATTGCTCGTAGCTTTTTTTTTGAAATTCGAATTTTTATGGGTGGGGGGGCATTTTTTTAAATTTTCCGATAAATTTGTCGGTAAATTTTTCGATTTTTCCTTTCCCCTCCCTTTTTTCAAAATATTTTAAAAACTAAAACGAAATTGAAAAAAAGCTACGACTTTTGGTACCGTTGGATTTGTCAGAATGTCAGCTTTAATTAAGATGAGACTAAAAACCAGAAAAGCCAAAACTCAAAATTTTTCGCCAGACGCTCCCCTTAAACATCGACCTTCACCATCAAGCACGCAAAACTTGGTCCATTGACATCTTAGAACATATGATCCCCAACTCTTCAACCAACTCACATTTCTCCCAGACGCCACAGCAAGGTAGCGCCGGTTATTCAAAAGCTCCAAATTACATTCACTATGTCTCGAACCTCTATTTCTGTAAAAATAACCACACAGCGGACCATGCTATAACCGTACGCAGTTGTTCCTATCGCGTTTGAGTGTAGCTGGTCCCATAACAACCTGCATCAGCCAATGCACTACCACGCCGACGGACTGACGCAACTCACTGAGAGTGACACACGGTAAAGACGAGACCGATGAACTATTGAAAGCCCAGCAACACCTGACAAAATTCACCTTCTCTTCTAAGTCTCGAGCGATTCCCCATCCTCCTCATCATCATCATCACCAGTATTACCACCTTTATCGTCACCATATAATCTCTCTGAAAATGAAAATGCATGTAAATACTACAAGCCCGAAAACATGTTTATTACTGTTTAACAGTGTTCAAATAATGAACACTCTGAACACTCCTAAACAATAACAATAATAATAATAATGATACTAATAATAATAATCAAAATAATAATAATAGTTTTTTACTGTTCAACAATGTTCAAATAATGTAGATAAAGAGCAACCATCTTCTCATCACCCACCCGCAAACCATCAAAAGCTCTGACGTATTCCCAACCCTAACTCCTCCCAACCCCAAACATACTTCACTCACCTACAACCCACCCAATCATGCGTAATGCCCCTCTCTAATCTCACACTGTCTTTCCCAGTCCTCCTTTCTCTTTCTGGCAACTCTGAGCCACCTCTTGTTCTCTTTCACTCTTTCTGGCCACTGTACAACAGCAACAAAAGTTTGCTTGTTAATTGGTTTAGTTTGGCTGGGCCGCAATGGTCATTCCTTTAGCCATAGTTAGAACACGGTTTTCCAACTATCTTTATTTGTGGGTTTGAACAACTGAACATAACTGAGAATGAGTTTAGCGGCGACTGTTGCGGAGACTTGGAAATAAGTTTCAGACTATTACAGTGACTCTTAAAATAAGTAAATGACAATAATAAATATCTATCTAGGAATTCAGTTGAACATGAATATTTAATTGATAAAAAATAGCAATTCAGAAATCTTACAATTTAAATGCCTTTAAAATTTTTCCACAATGACGCTTGGTGAATGTATCGCTATCTTAAGACCTAATATTCACTGTATACCCGTGTGGCTATTTACACGAGAACGTGTCGGGAACAACAACGGCACAAAACAAAACCAGACTAGTTTGGCTGATTTGGCTAAGGTCAAGTTCAACTAGTTCTAATGCAGAAATAAAATTTTTTTTTATTTCTGTTAACACGTTTAATCCTAAATCATGTATCATTTATTATGATGATGAATATTTCTTCGTACGACTCTTATTTACTTAACGCTCGAGATGAAGTTTAAGACTGGAAATAATTAATGGCATACATGATACTGAATTGAATTTATAAGCTCATTGTAATCGACTGAGTTTATTTTGATGGTTTTATCCATAAATTCTAAACTGTGCAACCCTGTAAAGTATATTGTTCTTGGTTACATGTCATTTTCCGCTCCACCATCATGCCATTCCGCTTCAGTTCAATACTTATACAACTCGTGAATAATATATCATTGTAAAATTCTGGAACATCAAAACTTTGGTATGATTAATTTGTGCGCACTTTTCTACCATGACTATTCTACTCAAATATTCAAAATACTCGAAAATCAGAGCGGAAGTAAACAGGAATGTTTATGCCGATGAAAAAGTCATGTGGATGTGTTACATGAAGTTTGTTGCTAGTGGTAACTAAATCTCAATAGTGAAACTCGTAGATTTATTTATTCTGGAATTAGTCATGAATTGCATAGGCTTTTATTCTCCGGCACTTACAGTATATAGCTGAATTAGCTTCCGTAACTGGATTTTTAAGCTCAAATTTATCATAATTATGCAATCAATGCAAAGCAAATGACGCCAGATCCCCGTGAAGGTTCAGATTAAGAAAATCAATACAGCCATGCAAGCTTATATGCTCAAAATGCTATATTTTCATCGAATGTTTTTTCACTATTCGGCCTGCAAATTATCTGGGATCAAAATACAATTTGGATCAAAATACTTAGAAACGAATAATGATCCAAAACCCTTAAGTTTCAAATATCAATGCTGAAACAAAATTACTTCTCTATCTATATTTATTTGTGGAGAAAAAAAATAGATACAAAAGAAATCACATAAAAAGGAATATTTACTTGATCGCTAATGTTCACAATGGACTGCCATTTGACATGCATCACTCACAGGGCGTATGTCAATAGAGAAAGTCGATGAAGCTCACCATCGATGCATAAAATATGTTCATGGCGCGACCAGGAAATTGGGTGCAGCACTTCCGGGAGATTTGGTAGCCTTTCCAATGCACGTTTTTTCTTCATTATGTTGTGGAGTTGTGCGGAGGTCGGGTGTCTTAAAACTGTTCTTATTTGGAGGTGCGTCTAGGAATTCGTGATCAAGTGTTAATCGTGTGGTTCAGAATTAGGGGGAAAATTTGATCAATGATTGAATTTTGTAATTGTAAATTAAAATTGCGTGAATTACATGCGTGACGGTGCTAATTGAGAATTGAATTTGTAATTTTGAACGAAATTTGACGCATTTCCAAAACTAAAACATGTATGAATTTTGATTTCCCGACTATATAATCAGTGATCTAGTGTTGTCCTACATATATTTATTTGATGATCTCGTGTTCCATCAACGGTGATCTCAATATGATGATATTCCACCTGTAATTTCGGCACCTCTTCTAAAAAAATAATCGATGATTTATCGTTTTCTGTTCCAACCAGTATAATAAACTTCACGCACGAACTCGTTGTATTAAAGTATTGAATTTAAATTCTGATCGCAATTATTATTCCACTTTTTTTTCAAGAGAACAAATGCATGAACATACAATGACGCTAATCATACCTGAATTTAACAAATGTCGTAATAATCTTCCACTACATATTTTTCCTACCTGTATTAAGGCAAACTCAGTTGGCGAATATTTGATACTAAACGGAGGTACCACCAAGAGGTATCAGATATTCGCCAGCAAGAGAGAATATCTAATCTAATCTAAGTAACTGTTTAGGGCCATGCAACAAAAGCATAAATTCTTCCAACTGTGAACTGAACTTCCATTCTTTTGTATTCCGTTTTGGTGAATATTATGGCAGTGTGTGAGGAAGCCCAATACGACGTTAGTTGAAATGAACTGTTTATATATGACTGAATTAAATGAATGAGCATAATTAAATTTGTGTGAAACATGATTATGAGTTCGGTAAATGTATCGCATTCCTTAGCGGAATTAGTTTTTTTACTACTAAAATATTATATATAAAATTATTTTTCCATGGTAACTCCATGTATGAATATACCAGTTAGTATTTCTTTAGTTATGCTGCAAACATGCAGTGACCGCCTAGATAGGCTTGTTCAATTACAAGACTTCAGAAAACATCTACTGATATACAAATGTAGCAGTCCTTGCTTAATTAACTGATACAAATCTAGCAGTCAATACTTTATTGACCGTTACGAACTTTACATTGAAGCTATTTACTGACGAACGAGCAATTTAAAGAACGAGCATAACTTATGCACTTCCAATTGATAAGTGATCGAATGGATTGTTGAAAACAAAATTGTATGTTGAACTTCTAGCATCGATTGAGCGCAATATTGCAGAAGCCTTGGGGCGGCGTGCGCGTGCAGTGCTATGAGAGTGGCGCTCTGAACGTTTATACTCGCCCAGGAATTTGTGTGTCGTTGGCAAAATAAAGAAAAAGCATGAAAATTTTTAATAAAACATGCTCTTTTGTGGGACATTTAGGACTCAGTTTGGCTCAGTTACGTCCTTTCTCTACTCGTGCTTGGGTAACAAAAGCTCGTCGTGGTTTTGTGATAGAGATAAACAATGTGGCAGTCATTTCTCTGTTTGAAATATCGGAAATACATTAGTGAAATATAACATCGGTATGAAGGTTCTGCAAATTTTCTGTTCAATGGTGTGGGATTATGGACCAATGTTCATGAAAAGAAAGTATGCATATGTTCTTATTAGTGGGTAGATAAATGGTATGGATCAATCAATGCATTAGGATTGACAAATAAAATTATTATAAAGGAAACAAACAGCATTTAGTGCAAATTATACTTAAACATGCGAATATCAAACGATGAGTGATGACAGATGGAGTTAGAGCAATATTGATGAATTGTATTGAAGTATTCCTTCAACACTGGAGAATCAAACAGCAAGATGAAACTGTATTTCATTAAAAAGTCCCTGATTGCAAACGAGTGTTCCTTCTGTAGGAACAGTCATCCAGAGTGCCAGTGATGGTTTCAGATGGACCAAAATGAAAGAAGTGTTTGCAAGTTAATTCTTAGCGCGTCTACAGACCGACGGAAGAATCATGGATAATATAATCAAAGAAACTCTGGTATTCAATTATGAGACCATTTTATGTTAACAATTTATTTCCTTGCAAAAAAGCATGCAGAAGAATTATTTTACAGGAATAAAAATTCCATAAAATTCTATTATCCAAATTATATTTTAGCTAAACTAGAATCAAGTGAAAATGTCGTTGATTCCTTTCAAACTTCTTGGTCAATTTTATGCGCGTCGGGCTGCGTTAGAAATATTTTTAAATAACAAATAACTGTGTTTGTTCTTAATTAGCCATTGTAGAATCTATTTATGACTAGCATCCGGCCGCCGATATCGCGCCCATAATCGCTGATAAGGATGAGGAGCAGCCATGCATGGCTTATCTTCATCGCCGCGCTGGGACTGGCATTCCTGGTCACCACCGTCATCCAAACAGAGACTGGGTGAGTCCATCCAAACAGAGACTGGGTGAGTCATCAGTGCAGAGACTGGGTGAGTCATCAGTGCAGAGACTGGGTGAGTCCATCAGTGCAGAGACTGGGTGAGTCCATCAGTGCAGAGACTGGGTGAGTCCATCAGTACAGAGACTGGGTGAGTCCATCAGTGCAGAGACTGGGTGAGTCAATCAGTGCAGAGACCGGGTGAGTCCATCAGTACAGAGACTGGGTAAGTCCATCCGTACAGAGACTGGGTGAGTCCATCAGTACAGAGACTGGGGAGTCCATCAGTGCAGAGACTGGGTGAGTCCATCCGTACAGAGACTGGGGAGTCCATTAGTGCAGAGACTGGGTGAGTCCATCACTGCAGAGACCGGGTGAGTTTATCCAAAGAGATACTGGATAAGTCCATCCATTCAGAGAATGAATGAGTCCATCCACACAGAGACTGGATGAATCCATACGTCCGGAAACTGGGTGAGTCCATCCGTGCAGAGACTGGGTGAGTCCATCCAGACAGAGACTGGGTGAGTTTATCCAAACATCAAACAGAGACTGGGTTAGTCTATCCAAACAGAGACTGACAGACTCCGGTAAAATATCAAGTCCATGAACATCTTTATCTCAGATTGAATGTAATTCTCACAAGACATGATCCGCCTTTTCAAAAATGAAATCTTTATCTAATTTATTTGTAGCGTGTTCTGTAAATTATCTCAGATAATCGCGTATAGAATAATAAGAATAGAAGCATTGAATAATTGGAGCAGGTAATGGCAGTAAATTCGCAGACTAATTACCGGCGATAGCAGGTGTAAAGAATATAATGAAGTATATGCAGCTAATTTTTAACATTTAACTCCCCAGATATTTGGTCCCCTCCCCACCTCTTCCCCAGAGGGTACACCGACCTCCCTCTCCACTGGCCGGTGAGTAGCATGTCGACCTTCCCAACCACTGAATAAATAAAGCAGGTCAGATGACCGGCTGCCCTGACACGCAAACATGAGTATTTGGAGAAGTGTTCGTGCAGTGTGAATCACCGAGTATAATATTCAATTATATAAGCACTTGCATTAATATCAGCCATATTGGGTCATTTTTCCGTGATTTAAAAATGTCGTTACCTCCAATTTCGAGATATCAAATCCCGTTATCACCAATCTCGTTGCGAATTCTCGAGCATAAATAAAATTTATGTGATGAACACTCGTACCAGTCCCACATGCAACATAAAACTCTAGTTTATCGTCCGTTCCAAAGTTTAAGGAAATTCCAAGTTTTATTTAATGAATGTTAAACTAATAAATTAAAAACAATCGTTATGCCTTGTTCCCTTTTCTGTGTTTCGCAATGACTCTTGATTCATAAATACAAAATAAATTTGGTCCCTGGAATGAATCGTTGAAATGCGACACGAATAAACGAGTAGGCGAATAAAAGTAGACGAATAGTAGACGAATAAAAGAAAGAAAAGTAGACAAGTAGACGAATAAAAGAGTACAGTAGGTCGACGAGTTGCATGCACGCACAACGTGTATCATTCAAATACAACTCAGACATAAAACATTCAAATTAAGGCAGTTGAAATGTCAAAATCGCGAAAGGGAATAATGAATTCAAAAAATACGAATGTTCATGGGGAGTTTTTTTTACTCGTATGTGTTGAATTAAAAGCTAAAAGTTTAGCGTTCAATCATGCGTAAATTTTGTTACTTATTATGCTACATTGAATTTTAATTCATGGCGTAAAAAGGCGAGTAATTGTACTGCGTTATTTTTTTCGAGCGATGATTAAAAATTCAAAATTCCAGCAAACGTTAAAAGTTCCTGTTTAAATTATTAAAACTTTTGGAGTTATTCACATTATAAAATAAATTTTAATGTTTCGGAAATCATGGAAATTTAAGAGACAACCATTTTTGTCAACTAATGCTGCCAGCTTTTGACACATTAGGGAGATTCATAGAATTTAACCCCTAAGCGAGCAGCTACCTTGCGAGTGCAAAATATTATATTTCATCCATACCGCATCGTTGAAATTTATTAATTAAAAAATCCTGACTGGTGACATCAGCTTTCAATTAGGCATAGCGCAGCCTGCTATTAAAGCCAATGTATTAGTCCAATTGGACGAATGTACTTAAAATGTAAACCGCCGTCGCCCTTATGAAAGGTAGCAGATATGTACAGCTAGACGCTAACGGGTTAAAACTCGTTATTTCCCAAGGTTTCCTTTTCCGATCAGAGGAGGTGTCCAACACTATTCATTATATGTTGGCTAACAAGGCAGCCCTGCTTGTTGCCTGCTGTACACTCGTCACTGCCCCCCCACAAAAAATAATAAAGGTGTTGCTCATCAAAATTTTGACCGGATGTTTTATACTTGCTATTGAATGGAATTTCAGATTATTAAAGCCCCTCCTTAATTTATTGAACACTCGTAACGACATGCTACAAAGCTGTTGCTGATCGCACCCTCTTCCCCATTTTGGCACGAGCAGCGCCCCCTGCTCCAATAACAACGCCCGGTCCCCCCAGCAGCTGGGAACAATTCTACGCCTTTTTGGAGGAGATACAGCCTTGCAAGAAGCTGGTAAGGCTGTAACCATACAAATAGTGATCGTGAGATTTTAGTGTGATGGTGAGATTTAGTGGTTAAAGACGGTGTAGTTGTGAGACTGAAAGGCCTCGTTGATGGAGGAACTATTTCTGAGGTCTTCAAAAAGGGAGTGAAAACGCCAATTTACGTAGCATGTCCAAGAGTCTAACCCCAAAATTACAGACCAGTCACCTTGACCTTACAGGTGAGTGGTCAAAGTGTTTGAGAGAGTAGTGGCCAGGTAGCTATAGCGGAGACGTAGTGTACTTGGACTCCGAAGAAGATTTTAACCAAGCCGACCATAGGGTGCTCTTCAAAAAAACTAAGGCGACAGCTAGGGGTTGGAGGAAGCCTGTTAGCATTTATCCACAACTTCCTTACGGACAGAGAACAAGCAGTCGAAATTGGAGACTCGAAATCGAAGGAAGCAAGGATGAGAAGCGGTGTGCCACAGGGCTCGGCGTTTGGCCCGTTCCGTTTCCTCATCAACATCACCGACATCGACTCAGTACTTACCCACTCATCTATATCGTCAGTTTTTTACGATACAGCAGTGGTGATGAGAATCACAGACAACCTGGCCTGCGAGAGGTTGCAAGATAACTTGTCGATAATCTACGATTGGGCCCTACTGAATATTATGCAATTCACCGGCTCCGAGTTTGAAGTAATTAAATACCGCTTTAGCGAATAGGCCGGGATGCTGCAGGGTTACTTGGCATCAGAGGGCACAGAAATCGGGGAGAAGCAACTTGTTTACAATGTCGGTGCGGTAAAGAATACTGAAGCAACGTTTGACTTCCACATCGCGGCAATAAATGCGAAAGGCAGAGAACAAATGGGGTGGTTCTGGTGGACATTTCGAACATGAGACGCGGAGGCATTGATTAAACTTATCATGGCCCGCAGTCTACCCATTCTTGAGTTCTGTTGTCACCTATGGACGTCTCTGCTAACGGGCGCGGTGTGGCAATTGGAGGCCGTTCAACATACGGACTCTCAATTACAGGGTCAGCGGGATGAGGGAACAGGACTGCTAGGACATGTTGTTTCTGGGACTGTACTCAACAGAGAGGAGACGAGAGATATATCATACTGTACACTTGGTAAATAATAACCAGACTGGCTCTAAACTTTGGAAGTCAGACCTTCAGGATAGCGACATATCACAACGAAAAGAGGGGCAGACCATGCAGGGTAACCCAATTAATCAACCGAGCTGGGACAGAATACAGACTCTGCAGCAGGGATCTCTCTCCGTAACAGTACCGATCGAGGCTGCTTAATGCCTTGCCGAATAAACTGCGAAGGTGGGAGTTCACCCTTGCGACATTGAAGAAACGACCGAATGCGTTTTTTAGCAAGATCCATGATCACCCGGTTATGCATCACTACCCTCGGAAAGTAGCAAGCTACAGTATTTTGCATCAGTTGGTTCAATTGAGGGCAAACGGTTTCCTCAAATGGTTGCATGCTTCAGCGTTACCTTCGTGCCCCGGTGGCGGGCGAGCTGCCCTTCGACGGTTTGGGGACGGAGGACGACGGTGGATATCCATCATCATGGGCGTGGATCAGTAAGTCTTATACTTGACATGAGGACTAACTGCTTTGTAAAATCTGTACCAACAGCTTGATGCTGTCTTATCTTGAACTTCATTGCGTGGTGGTTGTGCGGTAAGTGATAAGTCAGTGTGGGGACCTCGTTGACTGGCTCTGTACTTCTTAAGAAATAAACGGAAAAGTAACATCTTAGAAACAGAAGGTCGCCACACATAAAGAGCGTAGTAACAGCTTAGACACATATAGCTGCATATAAAAAGCGTTTCAATAGTTGTGAAGACAGCTGCAGTGAAATAAAATTACCCTGTGTTGAACAACAGTGAGTACTAAGATCATCCGAATGCTTGAATCACAAGTTAATCGGGAATTTGAAGCAAAGAAAATGGCAAAAATCACTAAATCTCTATGTAAGAAAAAGTTTCGTAGTCAAGCTCCATCGTCAGTTCGAAAATACTAGAATGTACATACATATGTGCAATCAATTAGTAAGAAAATTCACAGGCAGTCAGTGCAATCTAAATTTAATAATAAAATGTAAGTCTACTTTATATTATCCACTAACATGCAGACAGTCTTCCCTATTTACAATTTTTAGATAATTAGAGGTGAGTGCGGCGCTTGAAATAGGCTTCTATTTTAAATTTATGTGCATTTTAAAACTTGGCCTCCATAAACAGTGATTAAGACCTACGAAATTTTCTGTCCCTATATATTTTCAAACACTAGCCTCGTTTAATTGAAAGCCGCGCTCAGTTCTTCTATTCTCCAAAAAAATTAAATTGATAGGCCTGTCAGCCTATGACTCTTTTCAAATAAATACGTATTTTATTGGTCAATTTAGCTTTCAATGTCTACTTGTGAATTTTAGTTCACCAATTGATTGTATTTGCACTCTATGATTGCCGAACAGATTGATTGAGCTGGAATCCGAGAATATTCCTTTTAAAAAGATAAGTCAGATTTTAATGTCACTTTATTGTTTTTATATTCTTGATAAACAGCGAAGTGGCGGTTCAATAGCAGTAAAATAACAGAGTCGTAATAGGTCACAGTTTCTGTACAATAACAGTGCAACAACAGTGCAATAACAGCACCTATCAGTGCTCTAACTGCAGCCTTTTTGTTGTAACAGCTGAAGGTGGGAGGTCCGAGCGGCAGTTCCTCGGACGGCTCCAAATCTTTGTGTTTAGACGCCGGCTTTGAGCTCCAGCCTGGAGCCTGCACGGTTCTCTCCTTTGGCATCAACAACGAGTGGAGCTTCGATGACGCCATGGAGCGCCGCGGCTGCACGGTGAGGGGTTATGATGACGCCATGGAGCGTCGCGGCTGCACGGTGAGGGGCTATGATGCCATGGAGCGCCGCCAATTGATGCCAAATATCAAAGAAAAAATTACATAAAATTTTGCGATCCATGCAATTCAATTCCCAACCTACCCCGCTTCTCAGTTTTAACCCGCCGTTAGAAATTCTATTTTTTATTCGGGTGATATTTCGATATACAAAGTAATGAGAAATTATTGGTTACATATGAGCACAAATACTAGATTGAAAATCCCACGACGTGGCCCAGGTGTACGCGTTCGACCCGAGCATGGATGTGAAGGACCACACGCGCGGCCACAACATCCATTTCTACCAGTTGGGCGTCAGCAACATCCGCAAGAGGGTGATGTTCAACACATTGCAAGGCCAGGTGATAAAGTTTTCATGCAGAAATGAGGTTCTAATAGATGGAGGTTCTCGACAAGAACTCGATTGCGTTAGTCGTGTATGTGCGTTATGTCCATTGTGAATGAGCATAAAAAAATAATCATCGTCGTTAGGTATAACGTCTTGAAGGATTAACATGAATATCATTTGATTATCTTTGTAAATGCTCGTCGTCTTCGGATTTTTGTCGTTTGTCTCCTCAGTGAACATATGTCGCTTGAGTTCAGTCATGTTAAGAGCCTTTCGATCAGTAATCCATGTCGTATGCCTCTGAAGACGCTTCTTATAAACAGTGAGCTCTTATATTATTGCGTACTGTTCGAGAACTTTGACAAGCTCATAATCAATCCTCGAAAGAAATCATTAAATTTTTACAAGTTAATGTGATAAAAAACGTATGATCAGTAAATATTCTCAATCTTCTAATCAAATTGAAATATTGCAAATTCCCGAAGAAAAATGGAGAATTTCGTTCGAAAAAATGTAAAATGAACGAAAGAAACTGCGCCTTCATTCCTAGACTTGTCTTCGCGATGGAGAGACGCAAGTCAACGATACAATAAATTCAAATTATACGATTATAAAAACCAAATGTTTACATAGGATAAGATATTATGGAGATTATAAGTTAGAACGTCAAACGAATTGTAGCATGAAACTTCAAAGCCATCTTGTCATTTTAACCCACCTAGCATTGACGACAATTCTTCTCACTGTTCCAGCGTCCGAGCATGAGAAATAAAATGTTACTTAACAATTGTTAAGAAGACAAAAAAAACAGCATCAAAATGCTCCATTATATTAGGGAATACAAAGAAGAGCTAATAAGAAAATAGAAAAATGAATTATATGGTTTTGTTAGCATCTCAATACTGAAAACTAAATTTAAAAAAATTGTGAATATCGATAACTTACTCGACCGCGAATAACTCAAGAGTTGCTCCGAGGAGTCATTGTCGGTCTTTGCGTAGAAAAAGTTACAAGATTTATTTTTTCGATTATATAACAATCTATAAGTTCCGATGGTTATAATCGCGTAATACTTATTCAAATTTAAGCAGACATTTTAAAATTTGGATTTCTACTATTACAATCCCGTAACATTTCCTAAAATAATGTCTGCTATTTTTCAAATTCAGGATTTAATTGTTAGGACGGTTTTCAATTAACGCTTCTTAACTAGAAATCAGATATAAATCCAAGTTTCAAAATACCAAGCTTAATATATCCTCCAAACGTGCTCTCAGAAACTATTGAAAAGCCGGTACTTATATAACTGTCGCCTACCCCGACTTCGCGATGCATGCGGGTCAGACAGATGGCACACATTCGAACTGAAACAGCTTTCGAACTAGTACGACGTTCGAATTAGTTCGACATTCGAACTAGTACGACGTTCGAACTAATACGGCGTTCGAACTAGTACGACGTTCGAACTATAGCACGACGTTCGAACTAGCACGACGTTTGAACTAATACGACGTTCGAACTATTTCGACGTTCGAACTAGTACGGCGTTCGAACTAGTACAACGCTCGAACTAGTACGACGTTTGAACTAGTACGGCGTTGGAACTAGTACGTACGACGTTCGAACTAGTACGGCGTTCGAACTAGTATGACGTTCGAACTAGTATGACGTTCGAACTAGTACGACGTACTAGTGGGAGCACCTAGCGGTAAATTATTTAATGCTTCTACGATCTTACTAATGTATCAGTCAGTCTTTAGTTAACGTTGCTAGTGTGTATACGATGCGTATGTTAACAACCAATATCATTATAACCTGCCATTGCAAGAGAGAAGCATCGGTAATCCCGGCGAGAGAAGGAAAAAATTAATCGTTGTTGACAAACGGTAACGCGGAACTACCGCACTACCAGGGCCGCCCCAGAGCGGGCGTTGGGCTGGTTCGAGCCGGCAGTGTTCAGTGAGGGCTGCGTGTCCGCAGGACAGAGCACACCTGGGCAGGTTCTCAGAGGTTAAATAGTGCTGCTACGTGGCTTGCGATATCGTCTCTAATGCGGACATTTCTTCTCTATCGCTCCTCTGTTGCGTCTCTAAGTCGGCCCAAAAGCCGGCAACGATCAGCTCCATTTCATGCTCTAAATTTTAAGTGGGAAAAATCGACTCATATTAACATAACATAACATAACATAACATAATGATGTCGGCGCTGAAATGTAGGCCTGATGTGGCCTGTCGCCGATTCTTTTCCTTTTCGTGCCTTGTTCATAGATCTAAACTCGTATCATTTGATCGGATCTTTTCATGACTGGCGATAGTTTGAAGTAGCTACTAGAC
>NW_025943391.1:0-33360 GCF_000764305.2 Hyalella azteca | reverse complement strand
ACTGCAGTGCGACAAACTTTTTTAGCTTGATTTCGAGCTCTGGCATACAGGTTATAATCAGACTCGCTGCGAGTTCGTAAATAACGCTTGTAGGCTTCTTTCTTGGTCTTTAGCTGAGTCTTAACTGCACTGGTCATCCACTGGGATTTTTTGACTCCTCCAAGCGTAATCTTGGGTACATAGGCATCAACTGCAGGCATAACCGTGTCTTTGAGAAACGACCATGAATCAGCCACATTCATGTCCTTAATACAGTCCTTAATACAGTAATATTGGAAGAACCAGGCAAAGCTAGGTTGTCCAGCAAATCGTGCAACGTATAATAAAAATTCCTGATTAAGCAGCCAATAGGCCAATCCCAGTCGTGTACGAAATCTTAGGATGATTCTAAAATATACGATCCTGGCCCTTATTGGTGAGCATTTCGCCGGCAGTTGGACACGTACTCAGCGATCCTGCGGAAGATCAACGCAACTGAGCGGGTGATCGATTTCCTCAAGATGGACGTCGAGGGCGCCGAGATTCAGTTCTTCGAGGACGTCTTGGCTCACAACGTCAGCCTCCTGGCCAACGTCAAGCAGATAGGCATGGAAATACATCCAAGTGAGTATTAGTGAAACGCATGGCACTAAAATTCGTTAAAGTGGTTGGCACGTAGATTCGTGTAATTAGGTACAAGCGGTTTTTGAATGCTGGAAAGACATTCCAGTGAGTAACGTTAACACTTTCTAGCGAGTGATCGTGATATTATTTAAGCGGGAATCTCAATTGCCGTCTCTTTCGGTTAAATTCTAAATTGCCTTTTATGCTAGGTAGAGATTGAATTTTTTTTTATTTTAGCGAACCTAAGTACGTACAGGAAATTCCTGATTGAGTATCTGCCCTAGCTTAAAGTAGGAGAGCCTAAATCTATGAGAAAGTGGCGGGCAATTTCTTGTATGCCCCTCACACCACTAAATTTTTATTAATGATACTCTCTTTGCACATTCAAATAATTTTGCTTTGAGATAAAGCCAATTATGTGACTGTGGTACGACAGCCCGGGAGATGATGAATGCTAAGTGATATAGATCAATTGGTGCGCAGCTAAAAGAATATTGGATATAAAGTATTCATAACTGTGCGCAATCCTGATGTAAACGTACATTCATTCAGATGAGTAGTTTTTAAATTCACCATGAATTTCTATGTCACAAGCTTCTACATATTAGACTTCGGAATGCTATTGGGCGCGGTATTGGCTTTTTAAGGGCCAACTCGTGTCAATCGCTTGCTTGCACCAAGCGCCTATAGTGAGTCAGTTGAGGCATGTGCATGGGTCGAAGAAGAGACTAATCTATTGTCCTACAACCGTGTTTCGTATTGCGAAGGAAACACGGGATTCGCTATCCTGTAAGGAAGAACCGGAATTCGCTCTCTCCTCAATCGAAGTTTGGAGACCAGTTTACATAGGCTATGACAGTTATGTAAAAGAATCTGGCAAAAAACAATTTCCTGGTATTATAACGCGCTGGTCCGTGCTAATATTAAAAATGTATTGCTAACTTATATTTCATAACATTTGGATTACAGTTGGTAATTCTTATTGATGAAAAATGAAATTAAATGCATAACAATAATCATAATATGCATGAGTTGACGGATAACTGCGTTAAACTATAACGACTAGAAATCTACCGACGTTCTTAAAAAATGATTGCGGGTTGAACTCAATGAATGATATGTACATGGTCCCAACAGAAGTATACCTTTCATTGGGTCCGGTATTGGTAAATTTTATGAATGTATCCAAATTTCAATTATTATTCATCCTGCTAGAGAAATAAAATATTTACTATTTCACTCCTGTTTGACAGATGTGGACATCAACAGAAGAGACCAGCTGTGGAGGTACATGCACCATCTGGCGGCGCTAAACTTCCAGCTGGTATCCATGGAACCGAACCGCTGGTCGCTCATAGGCGGCAGGACCGGCAGGCAGACCTCCAACTCTTACGAACTCGCCTGGGTTAACCGAAAGTTCAGACTGTGATAAACAATTGAATAACTCTAGTTTAATCATAAATGCCTATTGGCTATAGATAAATAAATTTGTATTGGTTCAAAACGCTTAATTACCATTGTATAATTATTGTTCTTTTCAGCACCATTATAACGTTTTAGCGGTTTGTTACATCAATAAAGTTAAGTTTCAGCTGTTAAGTACATCAATCCAATACACGACAGGTTGCATTGAAATAACTTCGGTATATCTTATTTAAAAGACGAACGTAACTGACACGAGGCTCAAACTATCAAACTTGAACTGCCTTCAGTTGGTTAATAAAGCAAACTCGAAGCAATAACACTATTTCACGTCAAACTTGCTTACGTGTAAAAAAAAATTCAACTTCATTCGTCATTGGAATTACTTTCAGTGATAGGCTTAAAACTTCGATTTTGTCTTGCTCCTCCAAAGAAGTGATCAAATTCAATCATTTACAATAAATAAAATAATTCAAAATGAGTTGATTAGCATTAACGAGCTTCATAGAAACTTGGTTAATGGGTATCGAGAATAACTTCTTCACACCAACGACGATGCTAATTTATTTGGCGTAGACAATAATTTATTCCTAACAGAAGGCTTTTTCTCACCTTGATAACATTTTCTAATTCTAGTTCTGTATATTTCTCATCCTCACTGTTATCTCAATAACTTAATTGCTCATGTTGCATTACATAACTTCACACCTTTCACTCAATAATTAATAATTGAGATAAGAATAAGAAAAATTTAATAAAAAACGATTGCCTATTTATTCACCCCAATGAATAAACTTTCTTAAAGCTGCTAGAAAGCAAAGAGTTCATTGAGTCTGTTTCCTTTCAGTATCAATGTGTTTTTTACTCACATAGTTTCATGAATAATGTTTAAATTTTTTAATAGCAAAACCATCGTAAAATGATTACATTTATGCTTGTTCTTCAATGCAAAGTACAAAACGCTTTATTATTGTAATGAAATATAAATCTGATTCTGCAATCGCACAAGTGAAGACGAATCCAAGTTTGTACAGAATTAAAAGTATTTATTTATAACGTACTCAGAATTTATAAGGCTATATGCTGATAGAGATGTATTACTTTTTATGAACATTTTACGAGTGAAAAGTACAGATTCAATCGCTTAATTGTACAATCCTGGAAGCTGGCCTGGGATAAACAATGCTGGCATTTGCAGGCTTCGCAACTGACAGGATTAAACAGCGTTTACAACTTTTAATTTCTGATCATTTGAAGCATATAAGCGTCAATGAAAGTGTACTGCCCTTTCTGCCAGCTACTAGTACTGCTATATTGATTATGGTCGAGACTTAAATCCACAAGTGTTCTGTTTTAATCTTGTTCATAATAAAATTGTTTCTGCTGTTAGCAATTCGAGCTATGTGAATAAAATAAAACCTTGAATGAAGGGAAAATAATGTAATATGTATGTAAAATAATAATTAGAAATCAATCTACAACCATCATCAATAAAATTATTTTCATTTCTCCTGGAGCCTAACATAAAATAGCATGCCAGGCCAGTTAAAATGATTGAATACTCATACGTGTCAAATTTCACGTTCAGCCGCATTTCGGCGCTTGCTGACCGGACGAATACGAATAGTATAAATTAAATTCAAGGCCAGAAAATATCGAGAGCCCTATAAGATGCCTTATTTATAACATTTTACAATCATTTCTGAAGCCTTGTCGGTACACATACACACACACACACACGAGCCACGTAGTTTACTACACCTGCAACAACACCTGTTGTTGAATGCGGTGGTTCGAGGCGCTCTCTGGCGATGACTTCGGTTGCAGCAGTTCAGTGTACGACGCCAATGAATTGGTGTGCGTGTTACGTGGTGGACAGCAATGCGTGGGAACTAGGCCTAATTAAGCTGTGATTAAGCCTATGAGGTCGGAATTTAGTAAGTCAATAAAAAATGAGTGCGTTTGGAGAGTGCAAACGGATAACAAAAGTGTTTGTTATTATTCTTTTTCACGTGTATACATTTCACTTGATCTAAAAAATTTGCAGTGAATTGGCATGAAGTTCTGTCAGTACGTTGAAGTCAGTAAGTGAGTGAGTGAGAACAAATAGATACCTAAGGAAGATATTTTGATTCATTAAACATAGCGGCCAAAGCTTGTGTTGACAAACCTACCGTAGAATGTCTTGAATGCAAAGAATTAAATTTTGGACAATTGGCACTAAGATGTAAATCACGCAGCCTGTCTTGTCACTTCAAATGTTTTCTTCTTCCATAAAACCAATTTGCAAAGATAGGTAAAGACTGGGGGCATCATTTATATGCAGAAATTGCGTGAATAATGGAGTGGTCCAAAGAGAGCATGGAGGGTGCTTAGGTTGTTGTAGCGTGGGAAGAACCTCCCCTTCCCGCCCGCCCTAATCCCTGACCACAACGTTGCCCTACCCCTCTCTTATTTAAATGCCTCAGCTGCGCTCTCTATAGGTAAGAAACGCGTTTGCTGGAGGTACCGTCAGGGAAAGTGTGAAAGTACCAGCTCTGGACCCCGTTCACACTCGGCGCAGCGCGGCAACTGGAAGGGACCTAGCGAACCTTCATTTCCGGGAACAGCGGGATGGAGGAGTTAAACTACTGGGGACTATTTGTCTATTTGATAAGAAGACAAATAGGCAAAACAGGCAATGTTTAACAAGCACATATGGGCGTTGTGAGATATTATCTCACGTTGGATTTAAATTTGTAAAGCAGAATAGATCACAGAGTTGACTCCTTTCATGACCTGAACAAACACTGAACATCTGAACGTGTTGTTTCTAATGTTTATTCGGACTTACATCAACTTTCATACCTACAATAAATGAAATTCACCCTAGAGTTTAGATTAAATTTTATCGACTATTATTCTTAAAACTCTACAATGGGTAAGTTTCGACACAGGCCCAATATAATTTTTATTCTACTAAGGCTTTCTTATTTCAAGATAAGTTACGCTAAATGCTCACCTCTAGTTTAATTCGTCTTACTGTGATATTTTTCAGATGAAAAGCAAAATAGGCTGAAATTTTCCTCTCAAATAATAATTTTTAGGAAATCTGTGTTTCCGTTCCCTTCCAGAATCAAAATCTACATATGCCAAGATTGATAAATGTATTAATAATAATTATTCATTCCATCGGTAACGGATTTAATTTATATATCGATTAATTAGCGTTGGTCTTCCACGAGCCACCGATAATCGTGACCTGAAATGAGGCGCGCGAAGAAGAGGCTGCTGGCCATATCCTCGCTGGCGTTAGGCTTTCTGATCGCAACCTTCATGCGTTCAGAGACTGGGTGAGTATCTAAACAGAGACATGGGTACGTATATCCAGAGTCTGAGTGAATCCATTAAAAAAGAGACAGGATGAGACTATCGACTTAATGACTATTTTTATTATTATTATTCTACGAACATTTATCATGGCGTCTGGTACAAACGAACTTCGCGGGCACCTTACACATAAGTTTAGTAGCAAGCGAAAATGACTAAGAACTTAATTCATAGGCTCTGTGAAACATTTCAGTCTTTTGGCGTTAACTATGCACCTGCAACGAAGGAGCAGATGTTACGGAAGCCGGCAGACTGTTCCAGGTTCTGGCGGCGACGACCGGGAATGCTCTATCGCCGACGGTAGATAGACAAGTAGATGGAACGACTGAGCCCGCTATTGATGACGAACGCAGTCGTCTTCGAGAGAGTAGATCGGACACCCGCAGCATGCATACACTCCCTTATGTAAGGTCGTACAAGCCGGACCGTGAAGGCATCGGAACGTCAGTACAGCGGCCTTGAACTGCGTGTGCTGCAGCATGCTCAGCCAGTGAAACTCGCGCAATATCGGCGTCATGTGGTCAAATTTTCGTTTATTTCCACATGATTCGCGCAGCAGCGTGCCTAACGGATTGCAGTTTTTCAGGTGCCGTGGTCGGAAGTCCTTAGAGTGTGGCATTACCATAGTCCAAACTGGTCAGAACGAGCGCCACCTCGAGGGCCTCGAAGGCCGGCCTCGAGAGACAGAGGCTGACGCTACGTATTCCCCGCAGANATCTAAAGGCTTTATCTATAAATGTAGCGGTAGCGCTGTAGCGGCAAAACCTCGTATCGCTACTTAAATATGTAGCGGGCGCTACCGCTACTGCTACATTGCCTTAAATGTAGAGCCGCTACCGCTACTGAAAGTGTAGCGACCGCTAGTAGCGGCCGCTACATGTAGCGCGCTACTGCCCACCTCTGGAGATTGGTTGGGGTACCCGAACTGTGTACGCAGTAATAAGGTCAACGAATACACTGGTTTGCTCGGTAATCTAGAGTTGCACTAGGTCGTTGACTGATAGTGCCAACCATGAATCAGGTCCACATAGTCGGGAGGTCTGGAATTTCCCGCAATGACCGCGCCACGGTCGACAGGTAACGGTTTGTACACTGGCACCAGGCAAGTGGACACCGTCCACTGAAGTAGTCGATGGTTGGTTATTGCGATCTTGATTGGCTGGATTTAAAGGTCAAGACGCGTGAAGACAACTTCCTGCAGTCCTCAGATGTCATGCGTAGGCAAGGTCACGTGACAAACCATGCCAAAGGTGGCCAGAAGGTCGTTTAGCTGATGGGTCGTCGACGCCATGCATTCGAATATTTAAATCGCAGGTGATATGGACATGTTCGGGAAGTCACATGTCTGGTGAAGCCATCGCTCAATTTCATGAAGAAATCGCACGACACAGTAACCTATCCAGGACGATAGATGTGGCTGCAACGCCCGTAAACGAGGCGCAGGTGACCCAAATGTACATAGCAGCTCAAAGGTGATGAATGGGGCGCCGCTCCCACTGGCGACGGTAGCTACTCCACAATAATTCGTCGCCAGGGTGTCGGGTCACATGCGGGGCCTCGCGCGCTGACTCGGAGCGAAAGCGGGTGCGTCGTTGTCGAAAATGTTTGAACTTACGCTTTCTCTTTCGTTCTCTATGAATTTTGCATAGAAAACTCTCTTTTGTAGCTATAACTAAAATATTTGAGTCTCTACAATCAAACAATATTCGCCGGCCCATATACACGTTACAATTATATCAGAGCGAATAATGGCCATAACTCTACATTATGGGGAAGACTCTTTGCATAAAATTTTATTCGTAGCCTTGCAATTAGGTTCTGATTTCTTCTCCCTTTTTACCNATTCGCCTCGACAGTCTTGCTAAGAATTAATATATCACCTATGTATACCAGCAGTTTATTGAAATAAACGCCTACTAAAATTCTCTGCATTATCTTCCAGAAATCTATACCGTTATTTTTTAGACAATGAAGAACCATTGGTTCCGTTAGAAGCCTTGAATATTTATCCAATGTCTTCATCCTTGAAGACACGGCATTGATGGAGTTGCTTTCAGCAATCTGCACCTCTCACTCACTCCTTGCATTTCCTCGCCCCCTCGGATGTTTTTACTGTCAATTCGTAGGCGAGAGCAAACTCCACTGCTGTCTTGAAGGTCACTTCTGCTTTCTTCAATAATTCTCGCTGCAGCGTTGAATCGTTCAAACTTGAATGAACTTATCTTTCAGCGATTCTTTTACAAAATTACCGTACTCACAGGTACTTGCTAGCTTCTTCAGTTAAGCTACATACGCCGACATAGTTAAATCTGATAATTGCTTGCACCGATTACATATAAAACGTTCAGCAATTTTGTTACATTATGGCGCGTACTGCTCCTAAAGTCTAGCCGCCAATAGCCCAATACATCAAATGACTGCTAACCGGGATTTTCAGGATGCAGCAAGTCACGAAGAAGAGACGTCCTACTTCTTCGTAGTTATAGTCACTAAACATACAGGAATATTGCCTTGCTACGGGCATTACCGGAATGTTGCTGTGTTTCAAAAAGCTAGTTTATCTGGATATTTTCTATTTCGGGCCGGGTAGAAACTACACGGTCCTATCATGTCCAGTCGATTGGCATCTGTGTACACTCAGCCTCACTCTGTCTCAGCCGCGCAGCGTTGCCAGATGGTATATTTCTATACCAAATTTCACAAATCTGGTATTTTCAGGTGTCTGGTATGAATATTTAAGATCTGGTATATTGGTATATTTGCCTAAATCTGGTATTTTTCTGGCTTACTGCGAATTTAGTGCATTAAGTTCCACCTCGGCAGTTTGAACTTCCTCCAGCGTAGGCATGGATTATATAGATAACTTTCAAGAGCGGCGCGACTAGAGCTTTTCCGCCATTTTTACACCCGCAAGTTTACCGCTTGATGAAATAACCTCAATCTAATTGTTGACATATATAAGCACGAGAGTGACGATCCTTGAACTTGAATGATTACTGACCAGTGATGATATGGCCTAGGACGAGTGAGGTTGTCGAACCGATCTCAGTGACGCAAGCTCCACCATTTTTGTTTAGTGGTATTGTATTCAAGTATGCTACTTGAATTCTGGGGTGCCATTCAATATTTCACTGATCTTGAAAATCATCATCCATTCATAGAATTGGCTGCATACTGCATCACTTGTCTACTTTGACCTGTCTCCAATACATTCATGGAGCGAATGTTTTCACAAGTCACTTGTGTGAAAAACAAGCAACGAAATAAAATTTCAACTAAGGTACTGGAGTCCGTTATTCGGACCAAAAGCTATCTTCTCAGCCGCAACAAGTGATCAAACCCGAAATGTTAGATAAATGAAAGATGCACGAAAATAAACAAAAGGAAGATGACGTGTATACGTGGCTTGCTCATGTTGAGCGAAGGGGGGAGAAGTGCGAAACTGTGATAAAAAAAGGAAAACGTGACAATGTAATCAAACACAGGAAAAGAAAAGTGTCAAAATGTTCCAAACAGAGGGAAAAATATAACGTTAAATTTGGCTAATTATCACCAGGCTAGATAAATGCACAGTACGTAAGAGAATTTATAATATATATTTTTATAATCGCTGATTATAATATCTTTTTATAATCTGCGATTCTGACTAATCGTTTCATTAAATTTGGAGGTATTAGTCAGTTTTGAACAATAGAATTTCTGCTATATTTCTGGTATTTTGAGCTAGGCAGTCTGGTATTCTCGCCGAGAAAAAACCTGGCAACAACTGTACAGTTTGGACTATGGCCGAGTTCGATCCCGAGAAGGACGAATTTGAAGTATTGGAACGCATGAAGTTCTAAAGCTTCGGTAGTTTGACAATAGTTGCGGGATGGACCACTCACTCAATTCTTTATGACGTGCTGCATCTTGAAGATCCCGGTGAGCAGTCATTTGATGTATTGGCGGCTAGACGTATGAATCAGTATGTGCCTAAACTAAACTATGGTTCCTACATTTATCGCCAGGAACATGCCACCGGCATGTTCTCGTATTGCGTGAAATCGTGCAGATCAAACTGCAGTAGCAAGAGCATGGTAATCGGACGAAAACAATTGAACTACCCGCATATGCACTCGTTAGCAAACGACGACCCGAATCAACGCGGGCCGTCCCGGCAGCAGTTTTTGCTTAGTACTGAAAGCACAATTTTATTCGAAATCCAGACCCGACCCGTGCACGATATTTTCCATAAAAGAAGCATCAGACAATTTTCTCTTGAAGATCACTAATGCGAGTGTTCGTCAATAGTGCTGTCACAGAAGAAACGGCAGCAAGTGATGCGTGCTGTTGAAGTGCAGCAGCTTCATGAGTAGTAGTAGTAGGTTTCTAGCGCGTCAAAAAATCTTTATCGTAGGTTTCTAGCGCGTCAAAATTTTTTTATCCATTTCGCGCCGAAATTCAGACTCATTTACATAGCGTCGTCGTTCTAGAATGCTTCAGACTTGCAATTTAGTCCCCTCGGACGATAATGGAGTTAATAGTCAGTTTTGTAGTACCAGTGCGGATGTCTACTCAATAGTTCCCGTCGCTCGGTTGAGCGGTCAAGGTACGATGTCGAGAGGATACGGCTAGATCGCAAGATTAGTACCAATGCGTTGCATCAAATTGGTGTACTCAGGGCAGGCCTAGAGTTCTCGGAGTAGGTTACATTGTGTCAGGCATTGCCTGAGGTTGTCTGTTCTAAAATTAGTTCGGGGAATCTCCCTTAGGATCTTGGGAAAGGTTTCGTCTGGGTTCAGTATGGATGTATCGGGCAAGNGGGAATCTCCCTTAGGATCTTGGGAAAGGTTTCGTCTGGGTTCAGTATGGATGTATCGGGCAAGCAGTTAATTCGGTCGGCGTTGTAGTTTAGGCACTCCGCAATCACGTGCATCAATGTCAGGGGGACTAGACAGTCGTTACAGTATGGCATTAGGCGCTGTTCTATTAACGTATCTGTGGGTAAGGCGCGTGTGGCCGATCCTCGGTCTACACATGTCCACTTCCATACGACGCGATTTCTGGTAGGACGAGTAACAGGTTCGTAGCTTCGTACGCTGTCTTTCAGAGCACGCAACTTATTTCCCTCGATATTCGGCCACTGATTTTGCCACATCCTGTTCTTATTGTGATGAGGTAATAGTCGCGGCTCGGGACTCCTTCATTGAAGTTCATGTTTGACGTTGCTGCGCTGATTACCGTCTCGTCCGCCCTCTCGTTACTGCACACCACAACATGGCCCGGCACACAGCAGACACGTAATGTAATTCCCGCCGTCGCCATCCCTGTCAGACTCGCCAATATGTCTATAATAATGAGATGTTTGCTATTGTACCTTCTCAGTGCTTGTACTACGCTTTTTGAGTCGATAAATAGGGTGAAGTTAACCTGAAGTTATAGGGATAGGGTCAGGGTGCAAAGCACTCCGAGGAGTTCTGCGGTGATGATCGATGTGCAGATGTGCGCTGATAACCGCATGTTCAAAGGATATATGGTTTAGGAACAAGTTTGTCAACGCTGTTGGGTGTGTTGTGGGTTTTTAAAGATAGTTCTGATCGCGGCAGAAAAAATCTATGGAGATTCGCCACGTGGTCGTACCGTTGAGGTTTGCATGGACCACTCGTACCTGCGGTATCTGTGCTGCTTCCAATAGTGTTTCATAGTTTTCGGAGGATGGTATTTTACATGCGAGTAGCTCAGTATGATAATCGGTCATAACGCTGCGCCACGATGGTGATTGGCGTAGTTGTTTGAGGCGGGTTATTAGTTAGAGCGTGAGTTGTGTTCTTCGTAGATTTGTAGAGTGGTGGTTCACCGTTTTCTGGATATTGGCTGAGGACAGGTGATGTTCTGAAGGCTCCGGTGCATATTCGTATAGCTGCGTTATGGACCGAGTCCAATACAGATAGGGCTGCTTTACTGGCGTATTGGTATATTGCAGCTTCATGAAGAGTGGAAGGCTGCAGAAATTGTCAGGTGTAGCAATGTATTCATCACGTTAAGCTAGCTCTTCTCAAGCGCAGGGTCCGAAAATCGTGCAATTCTTCTGCTGCTATGTTTGTTTAAATTCAAAATCTCACTCAGTAAAGCATTGTTCTCAGCTATTGCGCGGATTTGTTCAATAATTTCCAGCTGCATTTTATGAGATGGTCTTTCTGTAGAAACGTTCCATCCGCAACGACCTTGACAAAATCCGGGCATACTTGTGCAAAATTGGAAGCATCGCAAGTTGAGCTGGAACGGTTCTTCTTTTTTTCTCTTAATTTCTGACGATGTAGTCGTCAGGGTAATGGCGTATTTCATCATGCAATTACAGTTCTCGTATCATGGAAGGTTTTCACGAAGAAACTTCTAAGGTCTAAATTCGTTACAATAAAGTTATCCAAGAGGTAGAGTGAGCTGTCAGGGTCCCGCAACGACGTAGTCTCACATAGCAGAGTCTCTGTGACAAACGCCGGCCCAAAATCGTCCGTTAAATACCCTCTGCTTCAGCTGGGTTTCATTTTCATCATTTTATTTTCAGCCACCTTTGACGAGTCTTTATTGGATCTGATTCGGATTGCCAGTATTTCCTTCCACCAATGCTTTGCTTTTTATAAAAATCAAGCAGGTGGTCTTTCATCACATCATACGTTATCCTTCTGCCTCCTCTGATTTGGTGAATGTTCAGTAGGTCCGTCTCCAGAAAGGATGCAAGTAGCTGGCACTTGTCATAGGATGTTCTATACTTGAGCTCTAAATACTGCTCAAAAGTCTTGAGATAATCTTTCAGGTCTACCTTTCCATCCATGGAGGCACTACCATATCTCTTCTGTCAACCTTCCTCATCTGACGGCGTCGTAGTTTAGTCTGGCGGGTCAAGTGCACTTCCTCATCAGAGGATTCGTCAGCAGTAGCCAAACACGAATCTGAACACATCGAATCCAAAGGAGAATTTTCTGCTAAGGATGAGGAGTCGCTGGACCGGAGTTTGATTTCTTCAATTTTGGTAGAAATCTTAGAAACTTAGGATTTCTTGCTGCTTTTTCCCTTCACAGGCATGTCTGCTTTGCCAACATTCTTGCTTTTCTTTGGAGGATTCTTATGTCTGCCATTAACCAACTTCTCTCTTTAAATCAGAGCTGCAAGTCTAATCAGCATCTCCATCAGAATTGATGATGTGAGTGCATCTAACTTCAGGTGGAGTTCGGTCCCAGTAACGACTTTGGGCAATCAATTCCAGGGTGGAAAACCAATCATGATAGGAGAGGCAATCCTCCAACTGGTCTATAAAAGTAATGAGTAATTTGTCACTTTTATTGAGCAGCTCTACCATATGCCTGGCTGCTTCATTACCTAAAGGTGCTTGTACACGGGGATAGTGCAGACGGCTAGTAGATCTGGCAAGCGTCGGTCGCTTGGTTACTATCCGGCTAGTAAGCCTGTACACAAGGAGAGTATATAAAGTGCCGCTATCTTCTCGTTCGCGGCCGCCAGTTCGTCGTTAGAAGCCGTCGAGTGAGGTCTGCGAAGATGGATAGTGGGATTACCTTCAACAACCCGAGTCTGTACGTCGTTTTTATACTCTTTATTCTAGCCATTAAAAATACAGCGTCGGGAACAACTAAACCCCTGACTAATAAGGTCTTCTTTCCGTTTCAAAATACTCGTTTCTCTATTCATTTTGTTGGAGTAACCATCATGGCAAACATTATACTTCAATTCATATTTTTTGGAATATTCTTAAGAATAATTGAATATCGTCTGGTATCCACTTTGTTGGGTTCTTCTTAGAAACATTGTCGTTCAAACAAGCCATGATTCACTTGACCCAAGATACTTCACAAGAGCGGCACAGATGCTCTCACCATGGCTGCATCAGCGCTACTAGCCACTTCTCCAAGACTCCAGCGCAGAAATCAACACATCGTTGTCCCTCTCGGCCGCGTCTCGGGCACTTGCTGGCGCATACCTCTGAAGCGGCTGAATCCCTATACACGAGGCTAGTAGGGTGGACAGTTCAAGTGGCGGATGAACCAGCGGCTAGTACTATCCCTGTGTACAGGCACCTTAAGGCCCATGAATTTAGATTATTCCGTGCATGCCACGGAGGGAACAAAGTCCACCTCAACTCATTTAGCCTTGGCAAGAGACTTGGGCTCACATTAACATCAAAGCAACCTTTCACAAAATCAGCCCGCACTTTCGGCACAGAAAAGTGGTTCAGGATGGCCTGAACAGATATAAATCAACGTAGTTAGACGGTCATTAAAATGGGGTACATCAGGTTCAGGTTATGGCAGTGGAACATCACTGGTAGCATTGCTACTTTCAATTTTGTCTCCAAAATTGTCACTTGCATGGATTTGATGCTCATTAACTGAACTCCCAGCCTGCCCATGTTCCCCTGTTATCACTTTGGTTTTCTGATTGAGTGTGCTAAGTGCCATGACTACTAGGAGAATGTAGGAAAATAATGCTAATAGATAGAAATTTAGGGATGCATGCCAGAGGCCAGCATTGCTCAAGACCAGCATATCTTTCATCCTCCTTTCCGTGCGAGAGCCTGCTAAAAGGCAGAGTAGACTAAGGGACTATATGTTAAAAGCCAAAGGTACAAATCCCCTTCATGAAAATTAACCAGCGAGCTAATGAGAAGTAAGCCACCAATACAATCGCTCTACGCCGTATTTAAAACCGCCCAACAGCTCTATCCCATGCCGTCTATCCTCCTCACGATTTTCGGTGAGCAACTCCATACGCCATACAGCTGTTGATACACAGCCAGCACTCCAGCCCGTCCGTTCGTCGCAGCTGTTTTCCCCCAGCATAACTCTACCTCCACAATTACCCCGTCTCCCCGCCTTTTTTCACCGACTGCCGGACGGCTTTTCTTAGTTTCTGCTCACTTGACTACATTACGCTATGAATAGAGGATCTATACGAGTTGTAACCTAACCTAACCTAATTCGGATAAGCATCAAAGGCCTGCGAGAAAAGCCTCCAGTTAGCCATGCGATAATNTAAAAAAGATAGTCGAAAAGCCCTCTACGGCCTCTAGAGAAAAGCCGTCTACGACCTCTAGAACACAAAATAAAACCAAATCAGCCCAGCTAGAGATGAAAGTTTGCAAGTACTGCAAAGAGATCTCTTTGAGCGAAGTCCAGATGGTCACCTGTGAACTATGCGAAGATCTCATTTGTATCAGCTGTTCGAAGTTGAGCTCTAAGGAGTACACATTTGTCCAGAAATCTAAATTGCTTCATTGGTTTTGCCGTGATTGCGAAAAACCAACTCTTGGTGCTCGAAAAAGAGAGAAGTCGGTGGAAGAGCACTGCAATGAGTCGAAATTGTTGAATGATGTAGTAAACTCCTTGAGTGAGCTGGTGCGCTCGCTGAGTGATAAACTGAGCTCGCTATGCAATGAGCTGACTGAACACTGAAGTGAAGGCTCAGTTGAAAAATACGGAAGAAATGGAAGTAAAGAACTGTGAATAATTTCACTCAATCGTTCTTAAGGCAAATGATAGTAAGTTGAATGATAGCTTCAGAGATTTATTAATTTATTTAGATGGAACCATTTATAGATGAAGGTTGATCAAACAATAATTGTTGGTAGACTTGATGGAGTCGGCAATGGTCTCGGCATAGAATCAAGGACATCAGAATGCGTCAAGCTATCGTCATCGGCACCAAAGAGTTGCAGCTAGCTGGTCTTGAACAGATGGAGTGATACTGAAAATAATTAATGGCCATAACTCTACATTATGGGGAAGACTCTTTGCATAAAATTTTATTCGTAGCCTTGCAATTAGGTTCTGATTTCTTCTCCCTTTTTACCTCAATTATACGGAATTCGAGCCGGGAACAGTGCGTCATGTTCTCGTAAATTGCTATTTCCTTTCAATGGAGTTTCTGCCGAGAAAAATAAATTCATATCTGAATTCAAATTCAAACTGATTCAAATGTCTACATGAGAAGGATTCCTAGAGTAGAGGAAATGGCTATGCAACCTTATCTTCTGCCGCAATGGATGATGTGGAGGTGAAGCGCTTTTAGGTAATCTGCATTGTAAGTCAGTTAATCATGGCTTATATATAGCGGTTTCAGCGTTTATTAGGCCGTAGGCCTGTCGCCGATTCTTAACATCGCAGAACATTCACAGTATTTCGCGGTCTTGAACTCGCAACTCACTGCTACGATTTTGCTGTGCTAAAACGCCCGGCCTCCTTGCCGATTCTGACCAGAAACTGACGCACAGAGCTGGGATCGAACTGGGCCACCCTAAACTTAATTTAACTATTTCATTTATACTTTACTTAACTAATAAAAACGTTTTCTAGGAGCAAATGACTACGAATGTTTAATGTGTTTTTAACAAAAGATTTTAATATTCTTATAACAATTTGCATCCGTCACCACCACCATCATTCCCATTCATCGGCACGTTTTTAAGTCCGTTTCTGAACTGCGAAAAAATTTGAGCCTGAAGAGGTTTAATGAAGAAATAGTATTCCTGAGGACGTAGACCTTGACGGTGAGAAATCCGGCATGAATCCTGCTAATCAATATCTACTCAATTGAATATCCATTAGAAGGTAATGGAAATTTATTTACTACTGTACGGTTTTTTTCATGGGTGTTCAAATTAATACTTGATGTCAATTTTCCCATATCAAGTGCAACAAATCAATTCGGCTACGAGTTGGAAAGGTATTGCACTTCTACGTCTGTTTCACCCATACATCATCGAGGGATATTCCCTCATTATTCACCTATGAATTTCGCCCACATCATTGCGACTATTTCCTCCTTTTAATTTCTTTCACTATCCACTTGGTACGATCGAATCGGTCTAGTCCAACCTCTTACATTGCAGATGTATTCGTGCCATTTGATAATTTAGTTACTCCTCAAAAAAGTGATACGAGTAATTTATAATAAGGTGCTGGGTAATTTTGGTTATTAATCTAAATCACTCACACAATATGGACTTATCATCTTCAAAGACTCTATAATCTCGATAATATTTTTGAACGCAGGCAAAGAGATTGCAACCGATTGCATCTCGCAGCAGCGAATGGATGGGGAAGTAGTGCGGTGTGAGTCATTAAAAACACTCATCCTGTAGGAAAAAGAACTGTAACACGAATCCTACTTCACTTTCATGCGAAAACTGCATAAATTTCCAAGAAAATAAAAACAGGAAAGCATGTATATTTTTCCGGTTATTTACTTGTATCTAATTAGATTCTCGACTAACTAAACGCTCCATTCTTTTGGAGCCGAAATTCGTCCCATAAGATGCCCTACTTTAAATCCATACATGTTACTGACTGAATTTCCCTCGATACGATGGATTATTCAAATAATTTCATGGAAAGATTAATTTTAGATTTGTAGTAAAGTTCTACTTCAAAATCGTTTAGATGATTTTGAGATTTAATCCATCGACGACAAATGGCCCGCAAATGTATCCTGAACAATCACTGTGCTATTTATTTGGATTAATATCTGCAATAATTATGCATATTATTTGCGAGCAGTAATTAATGAGCTATCAAATGCGCTCTCAGTTTGGCGCTGTAAAGTGAGTCATCTCATCACAGTTAACATAAGGAATATTTACTCTAAAAAAAAACATCCACTAATCAAGCTCAAGAATTTTGATTGTAAATTACTGTTAAAGTATAAATTTTCTAGGAACTTCGAGAAAAAACTTATCTGAATTTGGAAATTAAACTTAATATATAACACTAACTCTTGAAACGGTAATTACATACGAGTAAATCAACCAAGAAATCAACAACGACCATGACTGGGAACCACAAAAGCTGAAAGCAGACAAGCAGCCAACATTCGAATGCACCAATGCTTGTTATCAGCAGAAATACTACATGCAGGAAAGATTTCACTTGATCCATGCGTCCTGCGGATGGATAAGGCCATAAATGTGTCACTCAAGCAACGTTTCACCCATCATATATTCTAAGCCTGATTAAAATCCACCTTTCACTTCTTTTCTCCTACTTTAGAGAGAAAATAAGTTGCTAATCATGAATACGGTGTATTCTCCCTGGGAAAGCCCCCTTCTCACCGTGCAGCTCTGAAATATTTACGTATTTGCCGCTCATGATGAGCAGCAAAAACACGAGCAGGAGCTGGAAAACGAAATAAATCCTATGGAAACATCATAAGGAATTGTCATACAAATTTTATCGTTGTTATATTTATTCACGTATACTCTACTCCAGGACCACTGAATGCCTTGCTAATTACAATGTCAGTTTCTTCTCTATCAAATAACGACGTTCATGAATTATTCATCGGCTAACATGACAATAGGATTTATTGCTCGCTTCTATCATTCATTGAACAGAATAGGAAATTAATAATATAACAGGGCTTATTACTAATAAACATTACTACTGTTATTACTAATTAATAGAGCCATCGAATTACTGGTGTCATGGTCAACACTGTCATGTTATATGGACGCGTAAATTTTTAGTTTCGGTTCAAAAGTTTCGTTCTTTGCGCAAAAAATATTTTTAGGGCTAACTTCATTAGGAAAGTACTCCGGATACGCAGACGCCAATTACGCTTTCAATGGTTTGGTGTATTTTTTAAATCTTTCGTTTGTTAGACATGACTTAAGACCAATAACTAGTGATAAATATGAAATATGTTGAAGATGCAAATGAGAAATTGTTGAAATTTGAAGTTGTTGTTGGATATTTATCAACAACTCGTGTTGCCAATACTTAATTTGATACAAATTAAATATATCATAGTGTAGTCGGCGCTAAAGAATAGGACTGATGCAGCCTGTCGCCAATTCTTGTATTTTTCGTGCCTTGTCCACAAAAGATCTAAAAACAGTTCCTTTGACCGGCCTTTTTGCAAACTGACGGTAGTTCGAAATAGCTACTAGACTTCCACCAGGTTCGATATGGTGCTAGGCGTTTCAAGTCTCAACATATATATATATTTTTCCGTAGCTTTGTCTAGTCTGTTCTTGAACGCGTTTATACTCGTAGCGTCAACGATGCTATCAGGGAGGCTGTTCCACATGTCGGTGGCTCGAAGCGAGAAGAAATTTTTTCGCGTGGATTAGTTGCAGCGCAGTTTTTTTTAGTTTATAGCCGTGGCCCCTGGTGTTGGTTCTTGTTTCAAATTCTGGTTAACTTTCTGGGACCTTGTATAAGCCATGAGTATACTTGTACTTCAATGAAGTCACCACCAAGACGTCAATAATAGCGACCTGGAGCCTTCGCAACCTGCAATACAATTACAGTATACGAGCAGCGGGCAATAATTCACCAAGTTTTATTCAATTTTTTTAACTTAATGTAAGTAACCAAATGTGGTGTGACTAGTTTAATTTCCGTCTGCAATTCCTGAAACTAAACCTAGCCAGTTAATTATTAATTTAAAGTTGTAAAATATATCCTGCATCAACCTACTGATTACCCTAATTCTCTGGGCCTCGTTAACATCAATCATGTCTTCGCAGCCAGTTACCTATATAAAAGCACTTCAGAGGTGTAGTGAAACGAATTCATAACTCGCACTATAATTTCTTATGAACGTTATTACTAATTTTATCAAATCCCCAAGCTCGATAACAACATTTTTGTAGCTTCATGTAACACTGTCAGCTAAAATTTAATTATTTACTTCAATGTTCACCATTATTCAATTGTAAAATAATAAATACAAAAAATAAAATTTCAACCATGAACAATATTCGGCTAATTTCCGAATAATAGAAAATTCAGTCAACGACAAAAATACTATTATGTCCCAATAGGGCCATTCAGAAATTGTGAATTCGTTTTAGAATGCACCAGTGAGCAACATTAGCGTGAAGGCGGCGTCCATCTCGTTTTTCCAGGTAAGCTTACTCTTCTAGTTGTTCTTGTCAGCCAGTTAAAGTCATCGCCCAGCAATAACATTTAGAAATCCTAATCAGACGGAAACTTATGAATTTGTCCAAGTACCTATGGCGTCTAAACCCAAACAAATGATGAGGCTTTGTCAGCTTCTGACTAGAGTTATCAAAAGCTAAGGCATCTCTAAGGTCTGATCAGGTTCTTACTTTTTCTAGTTTCTACTCCTATGACGTGACCTTAAACACTAACCTACATCCTAAAAAAAATTTTATTTAGATATCTTCACTTTCATGCCATTCTGATCTAAGGTGTTGCGAACTTTCTCCAGCAATTCCAAATTCGCCTCGACAGTCTTGCTAAGAATTAATATATCACCTATGTATACCAGCAGTTTATTGAAATAAACGCCTACTAAAATTCTCTGCATTATCTTCCAGAAATCTATACCGTTATTTTTTAGACAATGAAGAACCATTGGTTCCGTTAGAAGCCTTGAATATTTATCCAATGTCTTCATCCTTGAAGACACGGCATTGATGGAGTTGCTTTCAGCAATCTGCACCTCTCACTCACTCCTGTCTCTTATACACATCTAGATGTGTATAAGAGACAGAGATAAAGCTATGGAAAAATATATGTTCAGATTTGAAATGCCTAGCTCCTTATCGAACCCGGTGGAAGTCTAGTAGCTACTTCAAACTATCGTCAGTCATGAAAAGATCCGGTCAAATGACACGAGCTTAGATCTTTGAACAAGGCACGAAAAGGAAAAGAATCGGCGACAGGCCACATCAGGCCTACACTTCAGCGCCGACATCACTATGTTATGTTGTGTAATAGGGAAATGTTGAGAAAAGCTCGGAGCCTGCTTAATTTGTAGAGACCTGAAACACGCGATGGATGACTGCCCCAGGCATCGTGTAAGGCAAACCCTCCTAAAATGTCCCCGCTGCTCCGGGACCCACGCCGGGAACAAGTGTACCGCAGCACAACAGTTAAACTGTTAAGCTCTGACGAGAAGAGGGACTCTTTCGAGCTGCACCGTTGCAGACCCTAGTGTGTGGACGAAGAGGATGTCACCTTACTACCGGATCCTCTGCCTCAGGGCCAACAGCCCGTTTCCTCTGGTGAGCTAGTGGCACCATGCATCCGCATCTTGTGAACGGGACGGTTACCTGCAGCACAAGGATTTGATTCATATCATAGTGACCATCATATGATTGGTGAACCAGCCCGGCCAGGATATCCTTGCCGATGTGGCGTTTGCTGTTATATACTCTTAAGAGCTATAACAAATACAGCTTATCGTGCACTGCATTAATGTGAATATGTGATTCCTCACCACGGTGCTGCTTATCGAGGTGTACGGGTACGGTTTATTCGGGTACGCGTGCATGATGGGAGAGAGGGATGGCTGTGAGCGGAAGATAGGAGAGGGAATCCCGTGATCGGGATTGAGGGGAGGGGGAATGGGGGATCGCCGTGAGCGGGATTTTTTTTACGTGATTTTACGTTTTGACGAGTTTATAGTAGGAATAAAACGCCCGATAATACCCGTTTTACCATCCCCGGAGCCACACTCTGTCGCTCTCATCGATTTAGTCTAAGTTCAATCCGCTCAGGAGTCAGGAGTATCGCCGTTACTCGAGATGGTGTAGTGTAGGAAGGGCAGCTTTGCATTATAGGTGGAGTCTGGCGTAACGTCACCTTCAATTTTGCAGTACAATAACTTGATCATCAGGAAAATTCTTGACGAGTGCGTCTAGCAACTGCGTTTCCTAGGCCCCGACCTAAGTTATCCAGTATGGAAATGCTCAGCAGTGATTGAACCAACTTCGAATGAACTGTTGAAATACTCAAAATGGGACAAGTTTCGTGCAAATACTCCGACACTTTAGCCCTAGGCGTATATAGGTAAAATATAGACGATAGTCTCGAAAATTAGTTGTATTCATGTCTTGCGAAAAACATGGATTCGAAAACTTCTTGAGTAAAAATAGAGCGCTTGAACCTGTTTCATAGTTCTTCATCAAACTGGTAACCTCTATTTCAGGCGACCTTGTGCTGTAAAAAACAGCCATCCTGTGTTGCGCAGTTAGTCTCATTCTTCTTGCGTTGACGAGACATTACTGCTTTGGGAGCCTAGCCGTGCACCCCAAATTTTGTGCACCAATCGGCCCTGAATGCCTAGCAAGTTTCCGTAAGACNCTGTTGAGTCTTCATCAGAACTGGCACCATGCATCCTCATCTTGTGAACGGGACGGTGTCCTACAGTACAAGGATTTGATTCATATCATAGTGACTATCATATGATAGGCGCACCAGCCAGGTTGCGCCAGTTCTCGGTCCAGGCGCCGCATCTGTTTCAGTTCTTTTTAAATTAAGAATTCTGACAATCAACATGTGATGCGTTCTCGCGGACGCTCGTGTAAGTTAAACACAATTTTAAAGAATTGTTTGTTTGTTTACAAAAAAGCACCTGTTAACAGTATCCCTCCCACGATCGCAATTGAACAGACTGTACTTCTGTTGCCAAGACATTTTACTTTCGTGCTGTTCACTTCTGTTAACAAACATCAGATCACTTCTGTTAACAGTTTCAAATTATACTTGCGATCTGTGAAATTCTCGCAATGCGGACATTGATGAAAATTAGCATCTATATAATTTAGATTTGAATCCGGGTGGCCACGGGGTGACTTCCGTCGGGCACCCTCGACTAAAACTGGCACAAGTAGATGTGGCGCTCCCTCCCCCTCCTCCTCGTCCTCCCGCCCTTCCTCATTTACGTCAGTAATACGGATATCCCTGGCGTAGTGGAGATCCGTCCAACGGCGGAGTGGAGCAGCGGGTGGGTGTCCTGGTGGAGGGAACAGGGGAGGGAGAGGTTGAGAGTGAGACCAGGCGTTGCCTGGCCAAGTTTCAATATATTAAAATGATTAATGCAGCTTCTGTCTATAAATACGCAAATATTTTGCAAGGAAATTCTCACAGCATCACTGACGTGCGAATGTGTGGGGTTTGCGGTCGCTGGCACGGCATCGGAGGCTTCGACGGTAGAGGCCTCCAACAGCTGGCACTGCACCCCCTTGCTCTGCGGGAAGTCAGAAATTCGCAATTTTTATAAGGCTATAGCCACAAAATTGTCTAACAATATCTGTACATGCATACAATACGTAACGTGGTACAACTTTGGTTGATCAACCTCGTCCATTACGCAGATTACGTTATTGCGAGAGAAAGAACGCGTTTGGAATTTAACATCAAAATATCTTTGGTAATTTGATGCGCTGAGGAAAGAACGGCTCGTACCCGTATCCTTGCTGTCCACTCCTGTAAGGTTGTCAGTTTTGTGGTGCGGCTCGTACCCGTATCCTTGCTGTCCGCTTTTGTGGTCCTCAGTGGTTTATTAGGATTCCTCGACGTTGTATATCTGAGGCAGAGATCCCGTTTCCCGGAACTTTTGGACCTAATAAATTGTGTGCCTTGTACAGAGGAATTGTGTATCGCCCGTAGATCACCAATATATTAAGAAAAGTTCCTCGTGTTCATTCCTCCTCTCTCCAACGCAAGGGAATTTAGAGCCGGACCAAAGAGCGACTCTTTAGCCCTTGTGTTAAAACCAATACGCAAGTCACCGTCAAGTCGGCACGCTACCCGTAACTATTTCGACTTCGCGGCGGTGTTTCCGGTCACACGTATGTCGGTTAAAGATTAAATTTTAACACTGCGTACTAATAAAATGTTTATTGAAAATGGCAAAACTAAGGTTGTGTAAAAAAGATCAAACTGCAACTCTTGTGTGCTGTTGAATCTGCATCATCTGTTGAGTCTTCATCGGCACTGGCACCATGCATCCTCATCTTGTGAACGGGACGGTGTCCTACAGTACAAGGATTTGATTCATATCATAGTGACTATCATATGATAGGCGCACCAGCCAGGTTGCGCCAGTTCCCGGTCCAGGCGCCGCATCTGTTTCAGTTTTTATTAAATTAAGAATTCTGACAATCAACATGTGATGCGTTCTCGCGGACACTCTTGTAAGTTAAACACAATTTTAAAGAATTGTTTGTTTGTTTACAAAAAAGCACCTGTTAACAGTATCCCTCCCACGATCGCAATTGAACAGACTGTACTTCTGTTGCCAAGACATTTTACTTTCGTGCTGTTCACTTCTGTTAACAAACATCAGATCACTTCTGTTAACAGTTTCAAATTATACTTGCGATCTGTGAAATTCTCGCAATGCGGACATTGATGAAAATTAGCATCTATATAATTTAGATTTGAATCCGGGTGGCCACGGGGTGACTTCCGTCGGGCACCCTCGACTAAAACTGGCACAAGTAGATGTGGCGCTCCCTCCCCCTCCTCCTCGTCCTCCCGCCCTTCCTCATTTACGTCAGTAATACGGATATCCCTGGCGTAGTGGAGATCCGTCCAACGGCGGAGTGGAGCAGCGGGTGGGTGTCCTGGTGGAGGGAACAGGGGAGGGAGAGGTTGAGAGTGAGACCAGGCGTTGCCTGGCCAAGTTTCAATATATTAAAATGATTAATGCAGCTTCTGTCTATAAATACGCAAATATTTTGCAAGGAAATTCTCACAGCATCACTGACGTGCGAATGTGTGGGGTTTGCGGTCGCTGGCACGGCATCGGAGGCTTCGACGGTAGAGGCCTCCAACAGCTGGCACTGCACCCCCTTGCTCTGCGGGAAGTCAGAAATTCGCAATTTTTATAAGGCTATAGCCACAAAATTGTCTAACAATATCTGTACATGCATACAATACGTAACGTGGTACAACTTTGGTTGATCAACCTCGTCCATTACGCAGATTACGTTATTGCGAGAGAAAGAACGCGTTTGGAATTTAACATCAAAATATCTTTGGTAATTTGATGCGCTGAGGAAAGACTTTTTGGCAGCGAATTTGGTTTGGAGGCCTATTACATACTGGAAGATAAAGCGCTTCTCAAACGCCAGGGATTCATCCCCTGCAAGCAAGCCCGAGATTTTTGGTCGCTCAGACCCTGCCAAGTCGTCGAAAGTCCAAGTCCCTCGGAACTTAGAGACTGATGAGGCCTGAGCGGCACTGATCTTGAGGAGGACGGACATTGAGAACCCTGAGGACGGATGAGGCCTGAAAACGTACATTGCGTGTGAGCTGGAACTAGAAGAATATTTCTTTGTAGCGGCGACGGCACGAAGTCTTCTTACGGTGCGAAACCACTCTAAGACTTCTTCAAGGCTCGTCACCAGTTTGAAGTTGAAATATAAGTAAATACAAGAGTCCAATGAAATATGAGTGTTTCATTGTTGCTGATTAGCTACACGTACAGGTTCACAGCTGACCTTGCGCCCAGTGCGGGCAGCTAACCGCAGAGCTGCTCTCAGCGACGTGGCGAAGCCAACATCACTGGACTCCAGATGGTGCGGGTCCGTCGGTACTAGAAAATTCCCTATGGGGTGTTCAAAAATTATTGTCATGCTCCAGTATTTTACAAGACTTGCTGAGAAATTAGCACAATTCAATGGATAATTTCAGCTTAAATTCTTATAATAATTTACAAAATAACTAACATTTGCTTCTGAAATTATTTTTAATTTATGAGGAATATAGGTCGAAATTCAGTACTGTTACTATAGCTGAACAAGATAGTGTCAAATGACAAAGCGTGTGAGGTTCAGATAGAATGAATTATTTAGAAAAGGAAATACGAAAGTTGAAATAGTAGAATTATTCACCTGGATTTCATTCACTGAGTGCATGGAAAAATAGAACGCTAATAATATTTCGTGAATATGTAATGACCTTAACTTCTTGTGTAAAACAGGAATAAACTTTTTTGGAATCGTACACAAATTACAATAACTCCTTTAAAGAACACAAGCTGTTATAAGTGGTGCTCGTCTAACAAGTTTCAAAGCAACATCAACTAACCAAACTGCAGAGACACAAAGCTTCTTGCACTTTCGAGCGTGAGGACAAGGAAAATAAGAATGTCTTTTCATTTTTGGCGTTTGTAGTAAAGCAGATATACTAACAAACAAAAAACGAAGAGTGGCATAAGAAACCAATTATTAAAAAGGGCAAGAATATAATTTTGCCCAGACGCAACATACGCGGCGACTAGAAAATACATTATCGTCAGATTTATTTTGTAGGCATTAATGAGGATGAACAAAAAGAGCCACTAACCATATCGCTGCGACAGTTGAGGTAGGTGAGGAAAGTGGTTTTCTGGGCGGCGTCGCCGGTCTCCAGCATGAAGATGAGCAGGCGCTCCTTTAGGTCCTGGTTACAGCGCACCAGCAGCGCAAAAACTTGCTGACATTCTGCCAGGAAACAGCCCAATCTAGCGATTCATTTGTATTCCCTTATAAGAAATTAACACAGCAATTTGAATTTGTTGGTTCTACCACTTTTGGAATTATTGCTGTAGTTAAAATTCCCTTTCTAACGATGGAAATATAAATATTTCCATCGTTCCTAATTATAAAAATTGCTGAGGAATAGAAAATTCTGCAGTGATTACGGTACTACGCATCCGCTTGCTTTCGCTCTATGGACAATGCAAGTCACTTACAAGACATCAACACTGGTCGAAAAATTACTCATTAAATTGAACGTTATTTAAAGCACGAGGCATTTATGCTCCGCAACGTCGATATCAACAATTCTCATCACAAGATACCATTGAACTATCAACAGAACCTACCTTGTTCTCATACAAATGAAATACATCACAAAAAACACCACCTGTCAGTTTCGCTCACCTTCTGTTTCGTCGATGTCTAAAATCCTCTTGATTTCTTCAAGGCTCATCATCTCAATATGCTTGTAGGCTTTGATGGCATCTTTAGCACATAACGCCACCCCCTTCTTGATGCTTTTTTGTATTTCTTCTTCAGACAAATCTGTCGAAAATTAACTACAACCTCGAATTATACCAAAAATGTAAACACTGAATGTATATTAGAGAAAGATTTATCAAAAATATAAATAAAAAATATCAGGATAACAGACGCAAGATTGTGCACAAAGGAACGTAGTCTCAGTAATTAGTAAGAAGACATTAAAACCAAATAGAAGCAGAAATAAATGGTAAGCACAACCTTGATGAGATCATTAAATACGAATAGCGTCAGGGCGTCGCAGCGCTCGCTGCACGTGTCAGGCCCCTTTCACACAGGGNCGGTCACGAAATACATATTCGTTTACACATTGTTTAGTCATAAATTAAACCCTTTAGTTAACAAAATAATAATATCACAGTTAAATGAAGTTCCTTATTTCAGTCACAAAATAAATGTTACATCAATTGACTGGTCACTAACCTAGCACAGGATTAATAGAACGTACAAATAAAAAAAATATACCACGAAATGAGCATCCCGTCATACGTGGACGGCTCCAGCGATTTGGGAATGTTTCAATAAATCGTATAAAGATATAGTATCATGCCCGATCGTTGTTTCCCTGTCCTCGCCACGACATTATTTTCGTCCTCAGCAGTGATTGAACCAACTTCGAATGAACTGTTGAAATACCTCAAAATGGGACGTGTTTCGTGCAAATACTCCGACACTTTAGCCCTAGGCGTATATAGGTAAAATATAGACGATGGTCTCTAAAATTATTTTGTATTCATTATGTCCTGAGACGACATAACATAACATAGTGATGTCGGCGCTGAAGCGTAGGCCTGATGTGGCCTGAAACTGCCGCCTAATATCTTCGTGCCACGGATGGAATGTATAACGTCCTTACCAGGGACGCATCTTTGTACTCTAAAAATATCTCAACATTCTTCATCATGCATCGGGTTCATTTCCAGAATGCTAACTTCTTCTCATGCGTTTGCGTAACCAACTGGTAGACCTGCACAGTGATATTCTGTCCACGGACTACGGTAATAGCACAGTCACTGAAAGCTGGCACTGGGGATTTGTCGGCTTCGAAGTAGTTGATCATACTGGGAAGATTTCGTGGAGGTATTACTTTTTAAATGGGTTAACGTAGTACAACTTTGGTTGATCAAACTCGTCCACTAGGTAGACTATGTTTGAAATTTTGCGTTCGTAATTCAACATCGAAACGTTTGTACATCGATGAGCTGAGGAAGGAGTTTTCGGCAGCAAGCTTGGCCGACCCTTCCAATTTGGTTTGGAGACTATTACGTACAGGAGGATAGAGCGCTGATCATACGCCAGGGATTTGTCCTCCCACGAGTCTCCCAGGACGGAAAGGGGGCCTCTCACAGGCACGATGTATAGCACAATAGAGAGGGATCATAAAATTGCTAAATATAATTAAGACTATTCTGGTCAGTATATTTCAAAATACTGTCAATACTATACCCTTATCACCCAAAATAAAATAGAACGGTGAAACGTATGTCGGTTAAAGATTAAATTTTAACACTGCGTACTAGTAAAATGTTTATTGAAAATGGTAAAACTAAGGTTGTGTAAAAAATATCAAACTGCAACTCTTGTGTGCTGTTGAATCTTCATCATCTGTTGAGTCTTCATCGGCACTGGCACCATGCATCCTCATCTTGTGAACGGGACGGTTTCCTACGGTACAAGGATTTGATTCATATCATAGTGACTATCGTATGATAGGCGCACCAGCCCGGTTGCGCAAGTTCCCTGTCCAGGCGCCGCATCTTTTCAGTTATTAAATTAAGAATTCTTACAATCAACATGTGATGCATTCTCGCGGACACTCGTGTAATTTAAACACAATTTTAAAGAATTGTTTGTTTGCAAAAAAGCACCTGTTAACAGTATCCCTCGCACGATCGCAATTGAACAGACAGTACTTCTGTTGCCAAGACATTTTACTTACGATCGTGCTGTTCATTTCTGCTAACAAACATCAGATCACTTCTTTTAACAGACATCTGTTATCAGTTTCAAATTATACTAGCGATCTGTGCAATTCTCGCAATGCGGACATTGGTGAAAATTGGTATCTATATAATTTAAGATTTGATGCCGGGTGCCCATGGGGTGACTTCCGTCGGGCACCCTGGACTAAAAAACTGGGACAAGTAGCCTTCTGTTTCGTTGATGTCTAAAATACTCTTGATATCTCCAAGGCTCATTATCTCAAGATGCTTGTAGGCTTTGGTGGACACACTGCGGCTAGCACATGACGCGGACGCCAGCCCCTTGATGCTGTTGTATTTGATCTTCATCTCGCAGATCTGTCGAAAATTAATTCCAACCTCGAATTATACCAAAAATGTAAACACTGGATGTTCTAGTTTAATTCTTGAGAAAAGATTTATCAAAAATATAAATAAAAAATACCAGGATAACAGACGCAAGATTGTGCACAAAGGAACGTAAATAGTCTCAGCAGTAATTAGTAAGAAGACATTAAAACCAAATAGAAGCAGAAATAAATAGTAAGCACAACCTCGATGAGATCATTTAAGACGAATATCGTCAGGGCGTCGCAGCGCCCTCTGGCCTCTGCACGTGTCAGAGAGCTCGGTCACGTCCGCGCGGCTCACATACGTGCGGTGCGACCTCAACAAATCCGGCTGAAAACATAGATTCTTCGTGTTGGATGCATTGTTACTTTAACAACAGTTTACTAGATTAGCGTATTCTTTTCTACACAAAAATAGTTGATCAGATTATCTTGTTTTAGTCAAGGTATAATCATTCGATTATAATCTATTATTAGCTACTCCATGTTACAAATTTGTACACCTTTTTTTTAGTTTTTGCTTTTGAATACACCTCAAGCTACAAGAGGAGTTCAATGATAATTTAAAGTGGCGTGGGGAAGTTTAACTCATGTTGTAGGAGCCAACTGGATAAGTTATCACTAGAAAAACTATTCTAATGATTAGCAGCCACAGCCAAGATAAAGAACTCACTGGACAGTCTTCAATATCATTGTAGATCTCATAAAGCTTGTAATATTGGTCCATTTTTTTTTCATTTTCGTTTATTGAATACAAGACAGACTGGATCAAGGCGAGCGCATTGCTGAGAGCCGTGTGATCGCTATGGTTGATGTCCGTATGTTTCTGCATTCCTGATAAAATATCAATTAATTAATGCAAAACTTCACAGGCATGACGGACAATGTCAGAAAAAAAAATAATTTTAAAATAAATCAATGCGCAAACTAATTTATTGTAATGAATATAGATATATTATCTCAGGACACATATCACTACATCACACAAGATACGTGCGGTATGAAACTTTCTAAAGCTAAGAAGGCTCTTTCAAGCGTGTTGGGACACGTTTCAGGGCTTACTTCTGATCAAAAGCTCCATAGAAAAAAGCCGCAGCAGGGGCCTGTTCAGCAGCACCTTCAAGTTCTGTCTGTGGCACTCTGGTTTCCTACCAGCAATTAATAGATATTAGTTAAAACGGTCTTTCTACTTGCGGGTCTCATCTATAAACTCCGTGAGTTTTTCTAACAGATTTGACTGCCGTGGGTAGGCCTTCTTCAGTTCTTCGGACTGTAAAAAATAGAACCGATCAGTTGATAATTTTTTACATTTCTGGTCTAGGTTAATCGTAGGCAACGTAGATAACTCAAATCAAAATCAAGACTTACAGCATATTTATAAGAATTTGAAATAAATTCCTATTTAAAAAAAAATACAAGCAATAAACAAAATTTGACCAGGTATACGATTTCTTCAATTAGTTTCCTTTTCGCCGGCCGGAGATACTGTGAGGTAGCGAAGTCCTTGTTATATGTTGAGAAACAATTTTCTTAGTAGATGTTGAATATTATTGTTTCCGGCGATGTTGAGAATACTAAAAATCGTTGACGGCAGCGGCATTGACGAGCCTCCAGCCCTCTTGTGCTGCGCTGCTCCTGCCTGCTGCACGTGTAAACCAGGCTATCAATGCAGTGCCTCGCCTCATGAAAATATTGAATTTATACCATAATTTATACTATTATACTTACTTATACGTCCGTGGTAATCTCACGATCTGGTCTCAGCCATTGGCTAGTAGCTCTTCACCGAAATTACACCAAGCCCTTTCCTGATGATGAAACCCAAGGATAAACAACTCAAATTCCAGCGTTACACTTCGACACTTAGTATCTTTTTAGTATTTGAGAATCATAGGAAATGTATCACCGAATATCCTGAACACAAGACTGTAGAGTCCCTCTTCGTTCAGCTCCAGGAATTCGCCCTTCACGTATACGATGTCTTAGTGGCGGAGCAGAAGTTGGATTCGGAGCTACAATCACTGGAGACCTGCAAGTTCGAACATGATATTGTAAGAAATTACCACTCTTTTGCGCATCTCCTTCTTCACTTGCTGCCAGGTGACGAGGAGGCGCACCTGTTAGTTCTTAGTTCATTTAGATTTGAACCGGCAGCCGTGGCAGCAACATCTCCCGTACCAGCCTAACTTCAGATACCTGGCCACATATCTTCGTAAAACTACAGGCTCCTAATCCTTGCTAATTAAGTCTTTAGTTCTACTGTCTTATAAAGTTATAATATTGTGTGAATGTGGTACTAGCAGGATTTACTTAATATTTCTTTATCGTGTTATAAACTAGGTAGGATTTAACTGAGGCTCACCATAGTTTACGTTGGGGTTAACCTCCATTGGGACGCTAAATGTGGATTAAACTTTACTTAGATCATTTGTTTAGGGGCTAATATAGGTAGATGGAGGTTTAGGGTTTCCTTCTTCTCACCTTTTCCTGAGCATTTGAACCTATTACTGTCCTGCCTGTCCTTACTGGTGAGCCTTCCTCCTACTTTACCCTCCTCTTTGATAGGATTTCATTTCTTAGCCTGACAGCTGTAACCACGGTTACACACTAATTCTCAATAAGATTTAGGTGTGTGCCAATTTCTTGCATTAATTGATAATTTTTTTTATTTAAAGGCCTCCCACACTCACCATTCCAACAAAAAGGAATTAATTTTATTAATTAAAAACAGGGAATGGTTTCATGTCAATGATCAGGGCCCCGACCTTAACGCCTCTGATGGTGGCCTACACCGACTCCGAGGGTCACTGAGCTGTGACGTGAGCGAGGATAAAAATAATAATGTAATAATTCATTGATAAATAATGATGTATTTCCAAATTACAATATATAACTTTCTGACGCCAGTTTTAAGACGCGAGAAGTTACTTGTACGAAGACGTGGGTTTCGCCTCCTGTTCAATTCCTACCAAAACTTAATCTCGCACCTGGACTACCTCGTTACTAACGAAGATTAATGAAGAACGGAAACTAAAAAGAAAGCTTGAATAAACTTTGCGTATCTTAATTTTAATCTTTACTTGACCTATTGTGTAGGAAATTGAAATTTCTTACAATATTTTCAATGAGATTATATCAACAGCTCAGCAGTGCGTGGAGTATCTCACCAAGTTATCTCTGGAGTATCCCTCCATGCCGGTTTAGTGGCCATGGATCAAATCACGAGTAATCACTTCAAATAGTTTATTAAATTCACTCTTTAAAACCGTTAGGACAACAGAAAAAAATAGTTTATTTCAATTAACCACTTTGGTAAAATCGTAATTCGCAGAGATAAAAGTTTATTATACTGAAATTTATTAAAAGCACTTGCTAATTGCTACACAAGACTAACTGTCTGTATAGTACGGAATTAAATAAAGCACGTCGTTCAGGAAAAGCATAAATACGGAAAACGACAGCAGGAACATTGGTAATAGTCAGCACGGAGCGACTAGTCAGCAAAACTAGACACAAACTAGTCACAGACATTAGCTATACTGGCTAGTCCGCCTTCGTAGCACTGGGCTGACTGCTCAGGGTCACGGTCAGCTAACAACTCCCTTACAAGACTCCAGGGAATGCTGATCTCGGTTAACTACGTAACGTTTAGCAGTAGCGTACAGGGCCTATACTTTCAAAAAAAGTTAAGAGATCGTAAGTTCATCAGCCAATCATTGACGGCCTTTCAAGCAAAATCCACCAATCATAGACAAGGAAATAGAGCGTAAGTACTTACGTTCACTATACTTTCAAAAAAAGTTAAGAGATCGTAAGTTCATCAGCCAATCATTGACGGCCTTTCAAGCAAAATCCACCAATTATAGACAAGAAAATAGAGCGTAAGTACTTACGTTCATTTAGCGAGTTTTGAAAGTATGGCCCCAGGTTCCTCTGTCGTGTGTACGATAGGATTACGTGACGCGTGCGGTTTCTTACATTTTGTGAACGATAACATTGGTTTAGCAGATAGCACATTAAAAACCTAACTTGTGATACTAACACATAACTCAACAATCTCATCTCGTCTATCAACAGCCACTTCGCTTGCAGCCAAATGCATCAAATTGGAAGCAAGTGAGCGGGATTAAGGGGCAATACAATAATAATAAAATAATAAATATAAAATTCTTCACATAAAATCGCGGAAGCGAATGGAGGAAGCCGGCAGAAGAGGAGGCAACAATGATTCACCCCCACAAAGAAGGGCTCCTGCTGGACGCCAGACAACTCCCTCACCCTCAGTCCCCACCATCACAGGGAAGACAGGGCAGTGATAGGGTTGCGGGAAACACTGGTAGAAGGAGGGGTGAGGAGAGTAGTTCTTGGAGGAGGGATGACCTAGCTACTCCAGGGAGTGGCCCAAGCGTATGGGACAGGGACGCACGCGGGGAGCCAGAGATTACCAACGGCGCTTTCTTAGAAATGAGGCATCAGCTGGAAATGATTCAACTCCAGATGCAGGAGCTGCTGGGCCAGGGGCGCCAGGCAGAGTGGTGGAGACGCAGGTAAGCGCACCAATAGGGGAAGAGTCTGGCATTCTGCTGGCCAACATCGAGGGGCTCTTCCCACTGAGAGCGCGGCACAAGATTGGCGTTCTGCGTGAGATGGCCGACGAGGGTGGGATCTTTATGATTGCACTAACGGAGTCGCACCTAAGAAAAGATATCCTCGATGCCGAAATTACAATGGAAGGATTCCAACACTACCGTGCGGACCGGAAAGAAGGGAGAAAGAAGGGTGGAGTAATTGTCTACCTTAGGAACTCCCTCGCAAGAAGCACTGTAGAATTGAGATCGAAATC
>NW_025943390.1:0-1732 GCF_000764305.2 Hyalella azteca | reverse complement strand
TAATTCTCGGATAAGTTCGGATAAGTTCTAGCAAAAGTGGGACGAAGTTTTGACACATTTGGGACAAAATTCGAACAAATCTCAGAGAATTTCTGAGAAATATCGGATAAGGGACTTGCGTACGTACTCTATATAAGCACGGTAAACTTTATTATAATCAATGAGTACTAGTTAAAGAAGTCGAATGGTGATCGAACAATTGTTATATAAATCAGAAATTCAAAGATAAGATTTACAAGTGACAGTTTATTAATGTTTCGATTAAACATTTTTCATTATCAAGTGATAATATTATTATTTCTTTACGCCCAATGTTGAAATTTTAAAATAACAAGCACACGCATTGAGTATTGTGGATACAACTCGAGATTAAAATCTAAAATTATTTCTTAAATAATTTTCAAGCCCTGAAGTGTTTTGCAAATTGTTTGCTTGATCCTCATTATGGATGTTAATAGCTTCAGCTATCGCCTGTCATGTAGCGTCGGGGCACCGCGCATGACGATCATGTAAGTGCAAAGCACGGTAGTTTAAGTATAAAAGAAGTCTACAAACTTGGTTATTGCAAGAAAATTATATAAACGAATTGGATTTCCAGTAGGAAGTTCGTTTTTTACAGGGATTATTTTTCATGACAAGGATTTTGATTTTCCGGTGTTTGGAATCGATCATAAGATTGATTCTATAATTTTTTCTTGTACTGCTAATGTTTTTTTCCTGCTATCAAGATCATCTACCTCGCTTGTAGCTGCTGTCCAACTGATTTTGTAAGTAGATGAGAGTGATGTTTCCGTTTGCTTGCTAGTTTGTTTAGCTCGGTTTTGGCAGGTGCTGAATAATTTTAAATTTCGGAGTAACTTTTTTGGTTCGTATATCCATTGTTTCGCAAAATTTGTTAACGAGAAAATACCAGCACTTAATGACCGCACGTGAGAGCAATGTTGCGGTAGACGCCAGCCTTACACCAGCGGGTTAATGGCAGGGTTAAGTTATCCTTACAATGAGTTACCTCAAAACCGGTTGTTTTTAAAAAATTAGTATTTTTATATTTACGTTATCATCCCATTTATTTGTTATGTAACATTATATCATAAATTTTTCTTTTAAATTATTGGAGTTATGTGCACAGGATATAAGCAAACCTAAAAATTATTTTGAGGAAATTTTTCAGTGATTAATTAACGAATGCATTACTGTGAAAATTCAGTCTAGTTTTTTTAAATTTTCGAAGCAATTTTCAGAATTATATGAGCCATTCTTGTTTGTGCAACCTTTACCACTCCTGTCCTTTCCAAGGAGAAGGATGAAATTTAAAAATTTTATTAATTACATTGTAGTTTATACTGACAAATTGACAACTGATGTAGGGGGGAATATAATTTTTATCAGTGACGATCCACATTCCAAATGAATGTAAACCGCTGTAGGTATTGCCTTGCACAGAGATTTGAAGCTTTTTTTTAATTTCTGCAACATTAGCATTCGAAATAAAAATTATCATATCGTAATAAATACAGCAAATTCAATAATTTTGAGTGAGCTGCTCTACTCGGCCGTTAATTATATGTGGAAAAAATTTTCAATGCAAATTTAAAATTCTGAATCACCAATATTTGCAAATAAATAAGATTAAGTAAAATAATTGTGAACAGTTGTCTCCTTCAGTTATGGTAACGTTCTTTGCATGCTATGTGCCTTTTGTACGTAATTTTCAGTCTCATTGACCACGGCA
>NW_025943389.1:0-2961 GCF_000764305.2 Hyalella azteca | reverse complement strand
TGACGGGAAGATGTTGCCGCGTTAAGGTGACGTCAATATGGTGCTGTACTCACCGCCCCTGAGTGACGGGAAGATGTTGCCGCGTTAAGGTGACGGAAATATGTTGAAGATGTTGAAGGCATCGTCGGGTAGGCCTGACTTTATGATGGCTGCATGCTCACGCGTTATACAGGCCGCGGTTTGTTTGTCACGAGTTGACGCCCTGTACTGTGAACATCAGCCATAAATAGGATAATACAAGAAATGATTTTACTATTTAATTTCTTGTGCGTATTGTAGCATCTTTGTATCCACGTTTTGGATAATGAAGAATATGGGAATTCCGGTAATTGTTTCATGTATCTAGGAACTGTCATTACTGCCGACGGAGGCCATTTTGGCATATGAGACGACATTAATCGGTTCAAACCTATGTTCAAAGAGTTCACTTGTTATGTACAATTGTCCACGCATAGAAATTAATACGAACACTGAACTGACAATGTTAAGGTTTTGAATAAGACACATTTCAATTCTGAGATTTTTACTTTAGAGAGAATCGTTTAATTACTAACGTCCGCACGATAGGAAAGCCAGATTACTCATCATCTGGCGCGGAGTAGTGACGGAGATACGTGTAATGTGTTGTTAATGTTGGCTGTTAATGTGTGGCCGTTATATATGTTGTATTAGTGTATATACTGTTTTAAATAGGTTTGATTTGTTTACTGTTTCACTCTGTGGCATTTTATTGATGATTTTGTTTTTATACTTCCAGGAAATTTTACAGCTCGAACCCGCAACATTGAATGCTCAATACAGTGGACTTTGGTTTCCTCTTGGCACATTACTAATAAGTGGGTTTGCAGGACGATCTCAAGCAGGATATGATCACGTTGGTGCTTGGGCCTAGTTGGTTCACAGCAATATTTTAAACTTTAAGAAAATGTTTTTGCATGTACACTATAAAATATGTATACAACAGTAAAAAATACGCTGCATATTATAGACTGATATGAAAACTACAGATAGTGACGCACTCTAGACTCAAATCAAACTATTTATACGGTCACGTGCCATTATACACTAAAAAAATTCTTATAAATACTATGCATATTGAACTAAATTTTTAATGTATAAACACGAAAGTCCAAATTTGATCAAAACGAGTTACTCGAAAATTTTCCTGTGTAATTCGCAAGCGTATACAAGTTGGCACGCAATTCAAATTGAAATTATTGTAACTTGTCAATTGTGGGTAAAAATATAAATAATACGTAAATTTTGTTGTTAAAAGTTTCTGTAAAAAAACGACTTTGGTGGCCTCAAAAGGATTGCATTCCTCCCACTTATATCGTTAATATTCATTACGAGAAGCAGCTTATGCTTTAGCACCGATCAAAGATTTCCAAATTTATAACCAATATCCAAATTACCATTATAAAATAAAGCAACACATTTCCGTGCTGAGAAAAAAGCTCGTAAATCATTATCATGTCAAGCAGCAGATTTCATGCGTCTTCGCAAGAGAAAATATCGCCTGGCGCATCTTTATCTCTGACTGCCGAGCTTCGGTGGGCCACATAGATAATGTTGTCGAAAAAAATCTCTCTTCTCTGGCGATCCTCGAACTCCAGCGCGATGTATGCGGCTGACACGGCGTACGTCTTCCAAATATGCGCGGTATCACTGTTTTTTATTTCTATATATATTGAATTTGTTCTTTATACAAGCTAATTGTTAATAAAGTCTCGGGACCTCAACGCGGGTCAATTTATGAGCGTCTTGAGACCGTGGCCGTTGGAGATGAATATAAAACTCAATACTTATTTTGAAAACAATATGGCTCCTTGTTCGAGGGATTGCTCGGAACTGAAGCTCGTAGATGATAGTAATTTGAACAATTNAGATGTGTATAAGAGACAGCTCTTAGGCACCACACAACCTGCTCTCGTGGATGCTCAGTTAACACTCCAAATATTCACAAATATTCACGTAGAAAACGAGTCCAAAACAAGTCGGCGAGTTCAGGAGCAAAAGGTGGTTGGGCGGACAGCTAGGGTGAGGGCTCTGTTATTCAACATAGATACTTTTAACTCCGCTTAAAAGAGTATTCCGACTCTCGTCTGTTAATGTCGAAGGTTGCTCGAGCAGCAGAGAAGTTAGAATTTTTCGAACGCTTCGAATAAGCCTTTCCCACACGCCTCCGTAGTAGCTTGCCTGATCGATATAAACGATAAACATAATTCATACGTAGCAAATTCCAACGATAAGTTTTTGTTGCTAATGGGATTTTTGAACGCGAAATATGAAGAAATTGAGACCTTTTGAACCGATAAGCATCACGAAAGAGACTCAAATTTCTACACGCATTTAAACTTTTGCAAAGAAATTACCCTAAACACATAATCATGCTAGATCAATACGCAAAATTTTTTTTTTCTTTTTTTTCAGATAATCAAAATTCAAGAGAATATTTTCTGATGCTTACAAAAAAGAAGCTTTGAAATTAATCAAAATTTTGCTTGTCTTGCACATCTGTTACACTGACCTAATCTCCTACTTGTTTTAAACCAGTCCAGCAAATAAATATTTGGAGAAGAAAAATTCAACAGAACGTGCCTGTAAAATCCGGCATAAGACATGCACTGAAAAATTTTCCACAAAGCTGAAAGTAAAACACAGTTTTAAATATATATTGGCAAGCTTAGTATTGACCTACATTACGTTATAATATAATATCGCAAGGAGGAAATATGAAATCGCTGAAAAATCTAAATAAATTTGAAGTAATCCATAATAGTATTATTAAAATATTTAAAATTTTGAATTACCCGCATTTTTCAACTTGTAACGGTGAAGGAATTTTTCAGTAACGAAAATGAATTTTTCGTAACGAATTTTTCCGTCTTCAGTCTTTTCTGTCTTCCGTAACGAATTTTCCGTCTTCAGTCTTTTCAGTCTTCCGTAACGAATTTTTTT